>NC_045440.1:101432358-101554912 GCF_002776525.5 Piliocolobus tephrosceles | reverse complement strand
GAGAATACTATAAACACCTCTATGCAAATCAACTAGAAAATCTAGAAGAAATGGATAATTTCCTGGACACTTACAATCTCCCAAGACTAAACCAGGAAGAAGCTGAATCCCTGAATAGACCAATAGCAGGCTCTGAAATTGAGGCAATAATTAATAGCCTACCAACCAAAAAAAGTCCAGGACCAGATGGATTCACAGCTGAATTCTACCAGAGGTACAAGGAGGAGCTGGTACCATTCCTTCTGAAACTATTCCAATCAATAGAAAAAGAGGGAATCCTCTCTAACTCATTTTATGAGGCCAACATCATCCTGATACCAAAGCCTGGCAGAGACACAACAAAAAGAGAGAATTTTAGACCAATATCCCTGATGAACATTGATGCAAAAATCCTCAATAAATTACTGGCAAACTGAATCCAGCAGCACATCAAAAAGCTTATCCATCATGATCAAATGGGCTTCATCCCTGGGATGCAAGTCTGGTTCAATATACACAAATCAATAAATGTAATCCAGCATATAAACAGAACCAAAGACAAAAACCACATGATTATCTCCACAGATGCAGAAAAGGCCCGTGACAAAATTCAACAGCCCTTCATGCTAAAAACTCTCAATAAATTCGGTATTGATGGAACGTATCTCAAAATAATAAGAGCTATTTATGACAAATCCACAGCCAACATCATACTGAATGGGCAAAAACTGGAAGCATTCCCTTTGAAAACTGGCACAAGACAGGGATACCCTCTCTCACCACTCCTATTCAACATATTGTTGGAAGTTCTGGCTAGGGCAATCAGGCAAGAGAAAGAAATAAAGCGTATTCAGTTAGGAAAAGAAGACGTCAAATTGTCCCTGTTTGCAGATGACATGATTGTATATTTAGAAAACTCCATCATCTCAGCCCAAAATCTCTTTAAGCTGATAAGCAACTTCAGCAAAGTCTCAGGATACAAAATTAATGTGCGAAAATCACAGGCATTCTTTTTTTTTTTTTTTTTTTTTTTGAGACGTAGTTTTGCTCTGTCGCCCAGGCTGGAGTGCAGTGGCGCGATCTCGGCTCACTGCAAGCTCCGCCACCCAGGTTCACAGCATTCTCCTGCCTCAGCCTCCTGAGTAGCTGGGACTACAGGCACCCGCCACCACACCTGGCTAATTTTGTTTTGTATTTTTAGTAGAGATGGGGTTTCACAGTGTTAGCCAGGATGGCCTCAATCTCCTGACCTCGTGATCCGCCCGCCTCGGCCTCCCAAAGTGCTGGGATTACAGGCATGAGCCACTACGCCTGGCCCACAGGCATTCTTATACACCAGTAACAGACAAACAGAGAGCCAAATTAGGAATGAACTTCCATTCACAACTGCTTCAAAGAGGATAAAATACCTAGGAATCCAACTTACAAGGGATGTAAAGGACCTCTTCAAGGAGAACTACAAACCACTGCTCAGTGAAATAAAAGAGGACACAAACAAATGGAAGAACATACCATGCTCATGGATAGGAAGAATCAATATCGTGAAAATGGCCATACTGCCCAAGGTAATTTATAGATTCAATGCCATCCCCATCAAGCTACCAATGAGTTTCTTCACAGAATTGGAAAAAACTGCTTTAAAGTTCATATGGAACCAAAAAGGAGCCCACATTGCCAAGACAATCCTCAGTCAAAAGAACAAAGCTGGAGGCATCACACTACCTGACTTCAAACTATACTACAAGGCTATAGTAGCCAAAATAGCATTGTACTGGTACCAAAAGAGATATAGACCAATGGAACAGTACAGAGTCCTCAGAAATAATAGCACACATCTATAGCCATCTGATCTTTGACAAACCTGAGAAAAACAAGAAATGGGGAAAGGATTCCCTATTTAATAAATGGTGCTGGGAAAATTGGCTAGGCATAAGTAGAAAGCTGAAACTGGATCCTTTCCTTACTCCTTATACGAAAATTAATTCAAGATGGATTAGAGACTTAAATGTTAGACCTAATACCATAAAAACCCTAGAAGAAAACCTAGGTAATACCATTCAGGACATAGGCATGGGCAAGGACTTCATGTCTAAAACAGCAAAAGCAACGGCAACAAAAGCCAAAATTGACAAATGGGATCTCATTAAACTAAAGAGCTTCTGCACAGCAAAAGAAACTACCATCAGAGTGAACAGGCAACCTACAGAATGGGAGAACATTTTTGCAATCTACTCATCTGACAAAGGGCTAATATCCAGAACCTACAAAGAACTCAAACAAATTTACAAGAAAAAAACAAACAACCCCATCCAAAAGTGGGCAAAGGATATGAACAGACATTTCTCAAAAGAAGACATGCATACAGCCAACAGACACATGAAAAAATGGTCATCATCACTGGCCATCAGAGAAATGCAAATCAAAACCACAATGAGATACCATCTCACACCAGTTAGAATGACAATCATTAAAAAGTCAGGAAACGACAGGTGCTGGAGAGGATGTGGAGAAATGGGAACACTTTTACACTGTTGGTGGGACTGTAAACTAGTTCAACCATTGTGGAAAACAGTATGACGATTCCTCAAGGATCTAGAACTAGAAATACCATTTGACCCAGCCATCCCATTACTGGGTATATACCCAAAGGATTATAAATCATGCTGCTATAAAGACACATGCACACGTATGTTTATTGTGGCACTATTCACAATAGCAAAGACTTGGAATCAACCCAAATGTCCATCAGTGACAGACTGGATTAAGAAAATGTGGCACATATACACCGTGGAATACTATGCAGCCATAAAAAGTGATGAGTTTTTGTCCTTTGTAGGGACATGGATGCAGCTGGAAACCATCATTCTCAGCAAACTATCACAAGAACAGAAAACCAAACACCACATGTTCTCACTCATAGGTGGGAATTGAACAATGAGATCACTTGGACTCGGGAAGGGGAACATCACACACCGGGGCCTATTATGGGGAAGGGGGAGGGGGGAGGGATGGCATTGGGAGTTATACCTGATGTAAATGACTAGTTGATCGGTGCTGACGAGTTGATGGGTGCAGCACACCAACATGGCACAAGTATACATATGTAACAAACCTGCACATTGTGCACATGTACCCTAGAACTTAAAGTATAATTTAAAAAAAATAAAAAATAAATAAATAAATAAATAAAAAAGTCAATTAAAACAAAACAAAAAATTTTGAGAGAAAGAGTCTTGCTTTATTGCCCAGGCTGGAGTGCAGTGGCTATTCCCAGGTGCAATCATAGGACACTACAGCCTCTAACTTCTGGGCTCAAGTGATCCTCCTGCCTTGGTCTCCTGAGTAGCCGGGACTACAGGAATGTGTCATCAAGCTCAACTAACTTGAACCTACTTAAAAAAACACTCTTAAAAAACTGGCTTAAACAATTAACGCTACGATAAATATAAACTTATCACTATTGACCTAGAATGTCCAATAATCTTCTAAAAAGGATTATTTTAAAATATAACTCTAAATAGTATTCAGCTTTGACAATCTACAGAGAAAATATAGCACAGTCTATTTGAGGTTAAATAAACAAGTGCTAAATTGTATGCAACTAATTATTTGTGTAAACACAGGTGATCTGAATTCACATTAAACTGTAAAATTACAAGATACAGCATGATTGGTCTATGACAACTGAAATCTTTTTCTTTTTAAAAATATTGCATCATAAGCAAAGAAGTTCTGAGTGAGAATCTGAATGAAAATTACATTTGATCAGTTCAACAGACTCTTCCAGTTTGACAGTAAAATAGTTCTTCAGTGTTTAAAAACATTACATCTGCAACTGATTTCAAGCCATCGGCCAAAAGATACATTTGTGCTGCCACCATTACATTTTCAGAAGAGTTTAAATTACACAACTTGAGAGAGCTTCAAAGCAATTCTTAATCTAACCACCCTGATCTTGATGGCCAAGTTAAAAATAATTTAGGATACTTAAGAGAAAAGAAACCCTTCAACAAAAAATATAACAATTGCTTTTAAATCACATTACTTTAAATTTCCTTTCATAAATCAAATGTACCAACCTGGGGATTAGAGCATTTTATCTCTAGTGACTCTAGGTCAACATGGAGACAGACAACAAATGAATGTCGTGTATCAGGTCCCGTAGCAAGTAATTTTTGAGACGTGACAGCTAGAGTGGAGGTGCAACCCATAGGTTCCACTAGGCAAAGTGTCACTTGTTTTCCAAGAAGGGTATATATGCTGAAATGATGTAAGCTCATCGTCCAAGGAAAAGCATCACCTGATATAGGGGACAAAAGGGAATAGGGAAGCACACAATCAAAAACACAATTAATTTTCACTTGACAGTAAAATGTAAAATATTTAACATTTATGACTAATACTCCATCAAAAAAAGTGAATATAGTATTCCTGAGACTAAAGTGCTAAACAATTTACAAGCTACTTAAAATTCTTTCAGTAATTATATACACTATGAACATACATTAATAGAAATTAAATATATGGGATAAAATTAAAAATAAAAGTTCTAACTTCTTCTTCCCTTACCCTAGTTTGTTGTATTCTGAAACTGTTGGGGACGAATGCGCCATACCTTGGAGGCCAGAGAAAACAGATCAAATTATGTAAATGCAAGATGTTATCTATGGTACTGAAAATGACCATAGCTCTTGCCATGGAATGAGAGAGGAAGAGAATAAACAATCTAATATGGTCAGTTGGATCACCCGCATCAGAATCATGTGGGATGCTGGTTTAAAATACAGGTTCCTAGGACTTTAGACTTTCTTAATCAAAACCTCTGATGGTACGAACCAGCATGAATTTTGATATGTTCCCTAGAGTATTCTTACATTTGAGTTATTTTTAAATAAAATGCACTTGATAAAAAATTGGCATTCATAAATTTCAGGATTAAAAGCAAAATTCCCTTTCTATACTTTGAGCTTTTACTAATTTATCTCAGGTAAGATTAATTTATTAATATAAACTTTTGAGATAAAGCCATTTATTTCTTGTAAATATAGGAAAGTAATTTTGAACTTTTTAAAAGTCCATTTAGCATCAGAATATTGTTAAACATTTATTATGGTGATATCAATTTGATATCATTTGTATTTTGGACTTTACAATTCTACTAGTGCTTGTCAGTACAGAGAGTATAACAGGAACATCATTTTTAGTAATTCAATTAAGTTAGAATAAATTGAGGACATTTATTTTCTAATTAGAGAGGTAATAGACACCATACTGCAGATAATTTTGAAAATTATATAAGAAGAAAATATCAAAACCATTCATAATTTACCTTCTATCTTGCCACCCCCAATAATAAATACTATTAACACTTAGTTATATTTCCTTCATATATATTTTTCCCCCATGGGGGATGGACGTGCCCAGGCAGAGATCAGATCAGAGATCACACTGCACTCGTAGTCTTACCTTGTTTTTTCACTGAAGAAAAAATACCAAGTGAATTACTAGGTAGATCATACTATAAATATTTTAGAGGAGTCTAAATATATATTCAATACTCAGTAGGTACCAGAAGACACATTCTTATAAGTCTGAATATTAAAAATGTCTTGACCAAATATAGGTAATAAAATTGTCATAAAATTAGAAACTTTGAAATTGAGACTTGCATAATAAAATAAACCTAGCAACATAGTTCACAATAACTTGACTGGAAACAATGATAACTGCATAGTATGTGGTCAGCACTATGGTACTTTGCCTGTCTTAAGATTTAAAATATTTTTCCCCCTAGGAAGAACGACAAACTAAATCATCTGTAACTAATTCTAAAATTATTTTAAAACCTACATCAAATTCCATGCTATTTAAAAAATAAAGGCTCTGCCAAATTTGTCTTAAAATATTTTGGAATGATTTCAGATTACATATTTTAAAGCTGGTAGTGAGCTATATATATTTTTTTCAAACCTTATTTTATCCAAGAAATGCTAAATGGTGGTTATGTTGGATGGAAGAGCACCAAATTTAAATTTGTTAAATTTTTAAAAATCCCAAATAACACTGGTACTATCACAGTTATATTTCTGCTTCTTCTTTGGAATCAGATTAAGAAATTGAAATTGGGCATATCATACTCTAACTCCTAAAAAAAAAAAAATACACCTTTTAAAGTACTACTTAATGTCCATTTATTTAGCATACAGATTGTTTTAAAAAGCACACTATACCTAGAAGATGAGATATTAACATACAACGATAAAAATTCCACAATTTCCCACTGTGAGAAAAATTCACAAAACACATTAATTGCACAAGTACTCCTTTCATACACACACACCAGAATAAAAATATCTTATCGACTTACAATACTGGCAAAATAATGTTCTGGGTACTCCATAAAATACGTTCAGACATCCATGACTGGCCAGAACCACATACTATTCTGAGAACTTCACATAGTTTTCTATCAATCTGGGCTGACCTTCAAGATTAAGATTTTTATTGTAGTTGGAAAGTTGTAATGCTATAATCTAAGTCTTTTGTTTTAGAGAAAATATTGCTGGCAGAATTTAAACATTTTCAAACAAAATGTCTAAAGAATAATAAAAAGAGAACAAAGTAGGAACATTAAGAATCCCATTTGTATGTGAATTTGTTACCCCTCTATATTATCATTAGAGAAAAGAATACAAACAAAACAATTCTCAAGAAAATGATGACCAAACACTGATGTAATTCAGACCAAATAATGTGAAAGAAAGTGAATATGACAGAAAGCTTTGGGACAAATTGAATAAATAAAGAACAATCAGTGAGACTATGCGTTACATGTGTCAACGCCAAGGGGTGGAGCAGGAAGGAGGTCCCCAAAGGAACATATTAACTTACAATTGAGTGAAACTTAAAAAGAAAATTACAGTGGATTTCTTTATATTGTATTACATGTTGCCGATTTTACACCATGCTATAATCAGAAGATTATAGTTTACACGACACAAAAATAATTTTAATAATATAGATTTTTTTTTAAAAAAGTTTTTGTCAATGTTGCAGTTAATGAACAGTGACTATTTATACAAATCCTGATCACAGAAACATAATTTATGATCCCAATCTTTTTTGGTAGGAATCAATATTCTGGAAAGATAATCAGTCTTTCCCTTTCAAAAAAACACTCTACTGTACTAAAGAAGAAAGTGTATGTACTTGAGGCCATTTTGAGTCACCTTACAAATATCTATTTAGCAAATGTGGAAAGAATGTTGGTCAATGTTGGAGATACTTTCCTCAGTTTTCCTTGTTTTCATTATCTTAGTCACTGAATGTTTGTCAAAAGCAACAACAACAAAAAAATGCTTTCCTCTTCTCCCAGTTTTTTCTCTTACAGTCAATAAACCAGTATGACTCAGGCAGGTCTGTATTTCAAATATGAACTAGTATAACCAGGAACATTCTACCACCTATTGTGAGTGTAACACTTGAGAGAAAGATGTACTACAAATTTAAATAGGCCCAAATTGCTGAGAGTGTTAGCCCAAACTAGTTAGCACTTAACTTATTTAAAGACAGTTAAGGCTGGGAGCAGTGGTTGACGCCGGTAATCCCAGCACTTTGAGAGGTCCAGGTAGGCAGATCACCTGAGGTCGGGAGTTCAAGACCAGCCTGACCAACATGGAGAAAACCTGTCTCTACTAAAAATACAAAAAAAACTAGCCAGGCGTGGTGGCGCATGCCTGTAATCCCAGCTACTTAGGAGGCTGAGGCAGGAGAATCTATTGAATATGGGAGGCAGAGGTTCCAGTGAGCCAAGATCGTGCCATCGCACTCCAGCCTGAGCTACAAGGGCGAAACTCCATTTTAAATAAAATAAAATAAAATAAAATAAAATAAAATAGACAGTTAAGATGAAGTGTTTGTTAATTCTAAGTGATGTTAATTTAAGTAATAGGTACTTCAAAACAAAATCAAGACATTATAAATGATATCTAGCCCATCTTCATAGAAGAGGAAGACAGTTGAAAGGCATAGAAAGAAAGGAAATGAAAATGAGCAACCTACAGTTTTATTTGTGCTGTAACGAAGATTCTACATTTGGAATACTGTTTTGTAGGAAATGTGAAATGTATTGCACGTACAAAATATAATAATAATGATAATAAGAGATAATTGATTTCAAATTTGTGAAAAATCTTTTACATATAGAAATCTATACTAATAAAACTATTATTTACTTCTGAAAGTCATTACTGGTTTAATCATGGCTTGTTCATCAACATTTCATTATTCATAAAGAAATACAATCCTCTAAGATTGTCTAAAACATTATTTCAATAGTAAACAATGCAAAACTAGAGTAATCACTGCTTTTAAAAGAAGAAGGGACTGAAAAGAATAGCGTTGCCCTTCAGACAACAAAGGTATTAGTAGTTACCCTATAGTTTTGCTGAAAATGTGAATATTATAACAATGTGTGACTTAGGGTAAATTGGTATTGAAGACTCCTACTACTCGATAAGACAAGATCCTATCAGTAACATCAGTGCCATGGGTTGGATAGCTGTCCTGTGGTCAGCAGAGGCTGGTATAACAAAATACCATAGACTAGTGACTTAAACAATAGACATTCATCTCTAAGAGTTCTGGGAATTCCAACATCAAGGTGCTGGCAGATTTGGTTCCTGGTAAGAACACTCTCTGAAGCTGGAAAACAATCAGATAACCTTCTTGCTGTGTTCTCACATGGCCGAGAGAGAGGAAACTCTGGTATTTCTTCCTTTTCTTCTTAAGGCATTAATCCCACTGGCTCCAATCTCGTGATGTCACAGAAACCTAAATACCTCCTAAATGCCTCACCTCCTAACCATCACATTGGATGTTAAGGGCTCAACATATGAATTTGAGGGAACACAAATATTCAGTCCTTAACATTAGTACAGGTATAGCTAAAATGGGTATCTGGGCATATAAGAAAAGAACAAAGAAGTCAGGCACGTGAAAATCTTACAGATTTGTAAACTATCAGTGAAAGATGATAGCTAAAGTTTAGGAAAGCTGTACATAGGAAGAATACCTGTGTTTAAGAGAAAGGCAGAGGAAAGGGAAAAAGAGCCCATGAAGAACGTTCAGAAAGAATGGCCAAGATCCCCAGAAAACCAAAGGAGAGTGGCTATCCAGAAGTTAGGAAGGTATTCAAGAAGGAATCAAGCAATGATGTCAAGAATTTTAAAAAGTTCTATTCGATTTGACAACTAAAAGGTTTGGTGTCCTAACTGGATAAGGTGAAAAGATATCTTGATATTCTTACATGCCAACATGGGGAAAATAAAGAGTTTATAAGCAAGTTCTCTAAAAACACAGTGCATAGCATACAGTACACAAAAGGAAGAGATGGAGGGAGGGAGGGAAAAGTTAGGGAGTTGAAAGAAAGGAAATTGGAAGGAAGGAAAGAAGGAAGGAAGGAAGGGAGGGAGGGAGGGAGGGAGGGAGGGAAGGGAATGAATGAGTAAAAATGGCTGGGTCTTAAGCATTGGCAGCAGTATAAGGATTGCTTCTAGTAAGGTAGATTCTTTTGTTGAACAAATATTCTGAGTTAAAATTATGTGACCTCATTCTAGGATCTAGGGACACAGCACTGAGCAATACACACTCCTTGTTTTCATAGAGCTTGCATTCTAGTGGTAGAAAGATAATCAACTATTAATCAACTGATATTTAGTACGTCAATGTTGATAAAAGCTCTGGAGAACAATTAGCAGGGTAATGGGACACTAGTTGATGGTGGTGTCATTTTAAGATACCATACTCTAGTAAGGTCTCTATGAGAAAGTGGAATTCTTCGAAGAGTGAACTGTGGAACTATTTGGAAGAGAAATATTCTACGAGAATTGCAAAGGCTCTTTATTAGGAATTTGATGGGTCTGGGTGAGAAACTTCAATGCTTTCACTCACTTCCACTGAAGTAATACGAAGGTTGCCTGTTGAGTAGGGAAAACAATTATATAATCTTAAAGAAATTGGTAAAAAAAAAAAAAAAAAAATTATCATAGCTACTATAAGGAATAGAAAGACATTAAATAAGTTAGAAAAGCTTGCAAAATCATTAATGAAACTCAGAAGTAATTTTTCCTAAATATTGTCAGGAATGTAAGAAGAAAACCTCAGATGTCACAGAGTTGGAATGATCCAAAGATGGACTTCATTTCATGAAAATGAAAATCTGAGAGAGTATGTAATTATACATTTGTGCTATTCATTGCACAGACTCTGCCTACCACACTCACAGTTGTCTTCAGTATAAAGCAGTCACCAGTAATTCTTTCTGCATAGGCAACAATGCATTGCATTTCCTTACTTGTAATGGGGCCAATCTAAGGAGACAGTGAAATGCAATCATTTCCAGGCTAAATATTAAAAACAACAACAACAACAACAACTAGTAATATATGAAGTAGCTTGAGAAAAGAAGAGAATTTGGGTTAGACTTGCACTTATGGCCAAATAAGGAGTTTTTTTTAAAATCATCTTTCCAAAAATAAACTGCAAAGCTAGATATAGTTGATATAACATTTAACAAAAAACACAACCATTTCAGCACTTTGGGATTAAAATAATGAGAAAAGCATTTATGCTTGAAGAACTGTTGAACTTTGGATAAGAAGAGTGAGAATCTGTGATGTTCTTGCATGAGGCCATTTCTATCTCTACCACAGAGGAGGTTCTACAAGGCAAGCTATGAGGACTGGTGGCATTGCTGCCATGATCAAAGAGAGGTCACTTGATTTGAAGTGGTGAACAATGTCCACACTCAGCAATACTATCAGTGGAAACTGATAACACTACCAAGGAAGGAAAAAAAAAAAAAAAAAAAACTGTCAACCAATAATTTTATATCCAGCAAAACTATCCTTCAAAACTAAAAGTGAAACAAAGATGTTCTCTCATAAACAAGCACTCAGATTATTCAATGGTGTCAGATCTTCCTTACCAGAAACACCTTGTCCTTCAATCTTTCAGGTGTTAACTCCAATGTACAGAAAGAAACGAAAAGCACTGGATATAACAAATATTTGGGTTATATGAAGACTCTACAGATACAGTATTCATCATTTCTCCTCTTAAGTACTTGAAAATGCTACTGAATATATACAACATTTATAACACTGTAACATTGGGTTATATTACATGTAGATATAATATATGTGTCAATACAGGGGGATAAAGATTAGATATAAATTAGAACAAATTTTCCATAACTCACCAGAATTAATTTAGGAGTTTAACTGAGGTAGAATGTAAATTCAAGTCATAATACAGTTCCCAGAGCCACCATTAAAAATATATGTAGTAAAAAAATGAATAGAGAAAATGAAATGGTACACTAAAATACAGATATAAAGCACATGAAGTAGTAAAAGAGGAACAGAGTAACAAAAAAGGCAGGAAAAACAGACGAATAGTAAATTACCAAGTGAGTTCAGATATTATTACACTAAATGAAAATGTTAAAAGCCTCATTTAAAAATCAGAGATTGTCAGACTGCGTTAAATAGCAAGATTAACAAAATACTGTTTAAACTAGAAACACTTTCATTCAAAACCAAAACTAGGTTTAAAGTAAGAAGATGGAAAGAGGTATATTATTTAACCACAACCATAAGAAAGTTGAAGTAGCTATAATTAGTAACAGATAGAAACTGATTTAAGACAAGAAGTATTACAGAGACAGATATTTCATAATAATAAATGGGGCCAACTTTTTAGTGAAACCTAACAATTATAGGTACATACATATCTAACAACAGAATCTCAAAATACATTATGTGCTACATAACAATGTTTCACTTAGTGACAGACTGCATATACAATGGTGGTCCCATATGATTCTAATACCATATTTCTATTGTACCTTTTCTATGTTTAGATACATTTGAGATAAAAAAAATACTTGCCATTATTAACAATTAATACTTATCAAAACTTACAATTGTCTACAGTATTCAGTACAGTTCCATTCTGTACAGGTTTGCAGCCTAAGAGCAATATGTTTTACCATAGATGGGCTATAGCCTAAATGTAGAGTAGGCTATGTTATCTAGGTTTGTATACGCATATGCTATGATGTTTGCACAACAACTAAGTTGCATAATGATGCATTTCTCAGAACATGTTGTTAAGTGACTCATGACTGTACATGAATCAAAAACTGACAGAATTTAAATGATAAAATAGACAACTAAAAAATAACACTTGAAGATTTAAATACCCCACTCTCCATAATTGATAGAATAATTAGAAACTCAATAAGGTGATAGAAGAAATGAACAGGTTTATCAACCAACTCAACGTAACTGGCATATATATTAATAAAATGCTGCAGCTAAGAACTGCAGAATACACATTCAAGTGCCTATGTAACAATCTCCCAAACAGACCATATGCTAGACCTTAAAACAAGTCTTAATAAATGTAAAAGAATTAACATCATATAAAGTATATTATCTGACCACAATGGAATTAGATTAGAAATCAGCAACAAAAAGAAATCTGTGAAATTGTGAAATATTTGGAAGTTAAACAACACATTTCTAAATAACCCAGGGGCCAAAGAAGAAATCGTAAGGAAAATAACAAAATACTTTAAAGAAAATAAAAAATGCGGGAGGCTGAGGCAGGAGAATGGCATAAACCCGGGAGGCGGAGCTTACAGTGAGCTGAGATCTGGCCACTGCACTCCAGCCTGGGCGACAGAGCGAGACTCTGTCTAAAAATGAAATGAAATGAAATAAGAAAATAAAAAATGTAAATATATCACGATTTCTGGGATGCAGCTTAAGTAGTGATTAAAGAGATATTTATAGCATTAAATGCCCACATCATACGGGAATAAATTTCTCAAATCAATAATCAAAACTTTAGCCTTAAGATGAGAAATAATAAAACTAAAAACAAAGCTATTAAAACAGAAAATAATAAAGATTAGAGCTGAAAACAATGAAATGAAAACGAAAAATGATAGGAAAAAAATCAATGAAATTAAGTTATTTCTAATGGATTATCAAACTGACAATCCTTTAGCTTAACTAACACAGAAAAAACAGATAAATCACAATTACCAGAATGAGGAATGAAAGAATATCATTATTAACTCTTCAAAAGTAAAAGAGATTAAAAGGGAATGTTAAGAACAGCTTTATGCCAACAAATTAGGTAACTCAAGATGAATACATAACTTTCTGGAAAGATACAAATTACCGGCTGGGCACAGTGGCTCATGCCTGTAATCCCAGCACTTCAGGAGGTCAAAGCGGGCAAATCACCTGAAGTCAGGAGTTTGAGACTAGCCTGGCCAATATGGTGAAACCCCAACTCTACTAAAAATAATTAGCTGGGCGTGTTGGTGAGTGCCTGTAATCCCGGCTACTCAGGAGGCTGACGCAGGAGAATGGCTTGAACCCAGCAGGCAGAGACTGCAGTGCGCTGAGATCACGCCACTGCACTCCAGCCTGGGCGACAGAGTAAGATTCCGTCTCAAAAGAAAAAAAAAGAAAGATACAACTTACCTTAACTGACTAAAGAAGGAAGAAAATCTGTATAGACCTATAACAAAGAAATTAAATTATTAATTTAAAAACTTTTCATTGAAAAAAGTTCTACCAGTTCCACATGGCTTCAATGGTAAACTGTATCAAACATTTAGGGAAAGAATGTCAATCCCTCGTACATGCTTCCAAAAGCAGGACAGAATGAAAGACTTCCAAACTCATTCTTTGAGGCTAGCATTAAGTTGACATGAAAAGCAGACAAAGTAACTACAAGAAATTTACAGACTAAAACCCCTTAATAAACATGGGGCCGGGCGCGGTGGCTCAAGCCTGTAATCCCAGCACTTTGGGAGTTCCAGACGGGCGGATCACGAGGTCAGGAGATCGAGACCGTTCTGGCTAACACAGTGAAACCCCGTCTCTACTAACAAATACAAAAAACTAGCCGGGCGAGGTGGTGGGCGCCTGTAGTCCCAGCTACTTGGGAGGCTGAGGCAGGAGAATGGCGTAAACCCGGGAGGCGGAGCTTGCAGTGAGCTGAGATCCGGCCACTGCACTCCAGCCTGGGCGACAGAGCGAGACTCTGTCTCAACAAAAATTAAAAAAAAAAAAAAAAATGGATACAGAAATCCATTAAAAATATAGCAAATCGTATCCAGCACCATATAAAGAGGATAACACCCTATGACCAAATGACATATAGTTGGGAAATACTAGGTTCACATGATTGATTGTTAATTATATATAAAAATTAATTATATAGAATTGGTTAATGTAATAATACACAATAGTCACAGCAAAAAGTATAGAAACCACATGATATCAACAAATTCAAAAAAATTTTGATAAAATCAACAAGCAATTCATGATTTTTTAAAAGGTTTCAATAAAATGGCTGGTGTGATGGCTCACACCTGTAATCCCAGCACTTCGGGAGGCCAAGGTAGGAAGATCACTAGAGGTCAGGAGTTCAAAATAAACCTGGTCAAGATGCCGAAACTCTGTCTCTACTAAAAATACAAAAACTAGCTGGGCATGATGGTGCATGAGAATCACTTGAACCCAGGAGGCAGAGGTTACTGTGAGCCAAGATTGTGCCATTGCACTCCAGTCTAGGAGACAGGGTGAGACTCTGTCTCAAAAAAAGAAATAAATAAAAGGTCTCAATAAACTAGGAATAAAAGGGATCATTCTCAAAATGATGACGGGCATCTCTGAAAAACTCACAGCTACCATCATTCTTAATGGTGAAAGACTGAATGCTTTCCCTCTAGGATTGGGAATAAGGCAAAGATGTCTGCTCTCACTATGTCTATGCAAAATTACACAAGAGATTCTGAAGAAAAAAGTAAAACTGTCTTTATTCACATACGGCATGATTTAATATATTGAAAATCCCAGAGAACAAAAAGTAAAGACAACTAGAACTAGTAAACCATAGTTCAGCAAGATCTCAGGATAGAAGAAAAATACAAAAAATTCAACTGTATTTTTATACACCAGGAATAAAGAATACAAAAAGAAAAATAAGAAAATAAGTCCATCACAAAAGCATCAAATAAGTAAAACACATAGGAATAAATTTAACAAAAGAAGTATAAGACTAGTATACTGAAATCTGCAAAACATTTCTGAAGATCTAAATAAATGTTCTGTGTTCACAGATCCAAAGACTCAATAATGTCAAGATGGCAAATTTTCCCACTTGATCTACAAATTAATATCAATTCCTACCAAAATTCTAGCAGTCTCTTTTTATAGAAATTGATAAACAGATGTTAAAATTTTTATAAAATGTGAAAAACACAGACAAAATAATTTCAAAACAGGAGAAGAAAGTTGGATGACTTATTATCAGCGGCCCCCACCTTTTTGACACCAGGGATTGGTTTCGTGGAGAAAATTTTTCCATGATCTGGGGTTAGGGGGTGGTTTGGGGATGAAACTGTTCTACCTCAGATCACCAGGCATTAGTTAGATTCTCATAAGGAGCACGCAACCTAGATCCCTCGTATGCACGGTTCATACTCCTATGAGAATCTAATGCTGTCACTGATCTCACAGGACGCAGAGCTCAGGTGGTAATATCTACTCACCCACCACTCACCAGTCCATATCCCATGGGTTGGGGAACTCTGACTTACACGACCTAATTTCCAAACTTACTTTGACATTTCAGTAATCAAGACTGTAATACAAACACCAGGACAAGCATTTATATCAATGGATCAGAAGTGAGAGTCCAGGGGGAATAAATTATATATTAATGATAAACCAATTTACAACAAAGATGCCAAGACAATTCAATGGAGAAAGGATAGTCTTTTAAACAAATAGTAATGTGACAATTGTAATATCCACATGCAATAAAATGAACTTAGACACAATTTCACATTATAAACAAAATTATCTTGAAATGTATCATATATCTAAATGTAAGAGCTAAGACAATGATACCAAAAGCACATTCATAAAAGAAAGAAAAATTGACAAAATAGATTTCAATGAATTTTAAATGTTTATGCTTCAAAAGTAACTATTAAGAAAATGAAAAGATTAGATTCTCATAACCAGATTCTCATCATGCTGGGCATGATGGCTCATGCCTGTAATTCCAGCACTTTGGGAGGCCAAGGCGGGCAGATCTCTTGAAGCCAGGAGTTTGAGACCAGACAGATCAATGTGGTGAAACCCCGTCTCTACTAAAAATACAAAATTTAGCCATATATGGTGGCTTATGCCTATAATCCCAGTTATTTGAAAGGCTGAGGCAGGAGAATTGCTTGAACCTGGGAGGCAGAGGTTGAAGTGAGCCAAGATTGTGCCACTGTATTCCAGCTGTGGCAACAGAGTGAGACTCCATCTCAAAAAATAAAAAAAAGAAAAGAAAAGCCACAGCCACACAGCCACACATCCAGGAAGAAAATACTAGCAAATCATATATCAGAAAAAAGACAGTTGGAATATATAAAAAAAAAACTCTTAGAACTCAAAAATAAGAAAACTTTAAAAAGGGAAAATGATTTGAATAGACATTTCATTAAAGAAGGTATATAAATTATTACATACATGAAAAACATGAAACATTATAAGTCATTACAAAATGCAAATTGATACCACAATAAGATATCACTATACATATCTCCATCAGAATGGCTAAAATACCAAGTGTTGGTAAGGATATGTAGAAAGTAAAATCCTAACAAATAGATCATAAGAATGTAAAACGGTGTAATCACTTAGGAAGTGATTTGGGAGTTTCTTTAACTGTTCAACATAAATTTACCATTCAACCCAATAATTCCACTGTAAAGACTCTATCAATGATCAGTTACAACATTTGTCCATACAAACACATGTACCCAAATGTACGTAACAGCATTATTCACTATAGGCAAAAAGTAGAATATATATCAACTGGTGAATTGATAAATAAAATGTAGCATTATTATACAACGGAATGCTCCTCAGCAATAAAAAGGAACAAACTACTGATACATGCTACATCATGGAAGAATACCAAAATGTTACACTAAGTGAAAGAAGCCAGATGCAAAAGACTACATATTGTATGATTCCAGTGTATTAAAATGTCCAGAAAAGGCAAATTTATAGGGACAGAAAGAAGATCAGGGTTGCCTAGGGCTGTAGGTAGGAGCAGGGATCAACTACAAAGGACGCAAGAAAAGAAAACTTTTGGGATAATGGAAATGTTCTAAAACTGTATTATGGTCATGGTTATACATCTTAATAAATTTAATAAAAATAACAGAATTGTATACTTACAAGTGTTAATGTTACATTATATAAATTATACTTCAATAAGAGCTGGCTGTTTAAAAGTATGTGAAACCGCCCCCTACCCTCCCTCTCTTCCTCCTGCTCCAGCCATGTGAAGTGCTGGCTATTGCTTTGTCTTCTGCCATAATTGTAAGTTTCCTGAGGCCTCCCCAGAAGCAAAGCAAATGCCACCATGCTTCCTGTACAGCCAGCAGAACTGTGAGCCAGTTAAACCTCTTTTCTTTATAAATTACCCAGTCTCAGGTATTTCTTTATAGCAATGCAAGAACAAACTAGTACAAGACCTAACGTAAAACACGAAACTATACAACCCCTAGAAGATAACAGGAGGAAATCTAGATAACCTTGACTTTTTGATGACTTTTTACACATAACACCAAATGCTTGATCCATTAAAGAAAGAACTGATAATCTGGACTTTACTAAAATTAAAATTTCTGCAAACAAAAACACTCAAGAGAACAAAAAGAAAAGTAAATTTGGGAGAAAATATTTGCCAAAACATCTGATAGGGGACTGTTACCCACAATATACAAAGAACTCTTAAAACTCAACAATAAGCAAAGCCTATTTTTAAAAATGGGCCAAAGACCTTAACAGACCCATCTATCAAAGATATACAGATGGCAAATAAGCATATGAAAAAATGCTTCACAGAACATGTCATCAGGAAACTAAATTTAAACATCATTTAGATACCACTACATACCTATCAGAATGGCCAAAATTCAGAACACCAAATGCTAATGAGTATGTGCAACAACAGGGATTCCCACTCACCGTTGGTGGGAATGCAAAATGAAGACAGTTTGTTGGTATATTACCAAACTAAACATTTTTACCATACGATCTGGCAATCATGTATGTACCTTAGTATTTGTCGAAAGAAGCTGGAAATATAGGTTCACACAAAAACCTGCAGATGGAGGAATATAGCAGCTTTATTTAAAATTGCCAACACTTGGAAGCAACCAAGATGTCTATTCACACATGAATGGATAAACTGTAGTACATCAACAGAAATGAGCTATCGGCCAGGTGCAGCTGCTCACACCTGTAATCCCAATGTTTTAGGAGGCCAAGATGGAGGATCACCTGAGATCAGGAGTTAGAGATCACCCTATGCAACACAGCAAGACCCTATCTCTACAAAAATTTAAAAACAAAAAAATTTAGCCAGGTGAGGTGGCAAATAGTCCTCCTCAGGATAATTACTTGAGTACAGGAGTTGAGGCTGCAGTGAGCTATGATCGTACCACTGCACTCTAGCCTGGGTGACAGAGTGAGACCCTGCCTCAAAAAATTAAAAGCTATCAAGCCATGGAAAGACATGGAAGAAGCAAAAATGCAAATTACTATGTCAAAGAATCCTATAAGAAAAAGTTATATACTGTTTGATGCCAATTATATGACATTCCTAAAAAGGCAAAGCTATGGAGACAGGGAAAATATCCGTGTTGGTAGGGGCTAAGAAACGAGTACGTTGAGCACAGGTGGTTTTGAGGGCAGTAAAAATATTATGCATGATACTATGATGACAGATACATGTCATTATATATTTCTGCAAGTCCATAGAATGTACAACACCCAGAGTGAGTCCTCTAGTAAACTACAGATTTTGGGTGACAATTATGTACCCCTGTAGGTTCATCAGTACTGAATTGGAGAGGCTGTGCAGGTTTAGGAGCAGGGGATATATGAGTTATTTCTGTCCCCTCCTCTCAATTTTGCTATGAACCTCAAACTGCTTTAAAAAAATAAAGTCTAAAAATGTGATAAGGAAAAATATGACAGCATGTTAGGTCTGCCATATTGGTTTGGTTTTTAAAATAAGTGTGGTGGGGAGAGGGAGGAGATTGGGAAATGCAAAATTGATAAGCAAGGAATAAATAGGGTAATGTTCCTTTTCAGCCTTTAAAAGCTATAGAAACCATAACAAAATAAATGATAAAGAAGGCTGAATGTAAGCTACTTAGAGAAGAACAATGTCTACAACAATTATATTAAGTATATTTAGGTAGTACAACAGCTTAATTTTACTACTAATACATACATGATCGTTCCCAAGAAATTCATTTAAAAACAACATCATCAAAAACAAATTGGAAGTTAGTTTCTTTTTCCATACACAGTTTGAGGATTAAAGTCAAACATACTAAGTGAAATTGGAAAGAAAAGAATTTTAACAGTACATCATCGTCTTTCAGAACAAGTGGTAATTATGATTATAAAACTATGACTTAAAAAACCTAGAATGGAACAATACATATAAACCACTAAGGTGAACAAGAATTACATGGAAAAGCAGCCCCTGTGTTTTTCATAAATGCTAAATAATTTTCACATCAGTTTCTATTAAAACTCACTAAATCCAACAACAGCAAAGTTTTAATTTATAAATGATCTCAATATTCCATTTCTGTCAAAATATTTTACAAAAGTCACAGGCAATTCATTCAAAGAAGAAAAAACAAACCTCTGTTAAGCACAGTGTAGAAATCCATCTGCTCAGAGGTGTTGGCTGGATGTAGCAAATTACATCTGCAAGGCTCACTGCAAGTGCTCCCTAATGAAACTCAAGATGTTGATTTTTTCCCAAACACCCTACACAGATTGGAGCTGGCTATATTAGAGATCATCTCTCCCTTTCCACAGCAATTGAAATCAGATGACACATTTCAGCAAACAGTTCCTCATTTTGAACTTTAGAAGTCCAAGTTCAGTAAAGACAGAGCCTCAAATCTATAGAGAACTTTTTGTTCATCCTATTAATCATCTATGTAATGCATCTTTTTCCTTTTTTTCAATTCATAAATACCAGGAATTATTTTTCAGTTGTTTATGGATCTTATGATAAGTGAGAAGGTAACTTTTTAATTTCTTAAGTTCTTCCTCCCTTATAGTAACCAACAACTATTTACCATGAATAACTTGAAAACTTCATGTGGCCCAAGAATGTACAGTGAGCTCCTCTTTTGTGGCATGTGTTGTGCTAAATAATGGGAATAGAGCAATGAACAAGACAGGTATGGCTCCTGCTCTTTTCACCCTAGTAGGGGAATGAGATATTGAACAAAAATAGTTAAAATTTGGATAGTTTGTAAAAGTGATTACTGGAGTACAAAGACAGCACAGAGTTGAGAGACCTGATAAATGAAATACCCTGAAGCCCGAAGGAGGAGAAGAAGAAAGATGCCTAGAGGATAGATTGGGAAGGAGGAATTCATGTTTGTAGCATATGCTAAGGCACTGTGATAGGACAGTGCTGTGCTTATTCTAAGAACACAGAAAGGATACTAGGGCTAGAGTTGGGCAAAGCAAGCAGCAGAGAGAGCAGCAGAAAATACAACTGGAGAAGTGGGCAGGGCCAATTCATACGGGGTCTTGTTGGTCACATTAAGGATTTTAAAATATACCCTAAGATTGAAAGGAAGCCATGAAAAGGATTGCATGCAAAAATAACTAAATTACTCTGCATGATAAAAGGAGAGGAATTTTAAATTACTTTGGTCAAGAGATTAAAGAGGAAGAGAAAAGGGCCAAATAAGCATGTACAAACATGTCTAAGAGACTAACAGCCACTTTAAAGACTGTTTGATACAGGACACACCAGTACCATCTCTTCCCTATGGTAGAACATCTTCAGCAAACTCTGCTTTATTCTTTAATATTTCTTTGTGATTCTATATGTGAATTAAAAGAAGTGAAGAGTTACAAGCCTATTACAGAGACAGAGTTCCATACAGGGTTCCAGGAACATGGCAGCAGAAGAGACCAAGAAAAGAAAATGTATCTGGGAAACAGCAAAGATTGAAAACCAGGCCATGGAATTTGGAAATCCTATGTAGATGTTGAGAACCATAATGGTTTTTACTGAGCATTTACCAGACACTGTTTAAAGTAATGTGTATCTCATTTAATCTTTATAACCCTTAGGAAAAGATATCAATAGCCGGTAATACATAAGATTCAACCAAGGACTATTTATTGCACTACTCTTCCCAATAGTTTGTAAAATATCAGTGAGCAAGCACCATATCTGTCTTATTCAAATCTGTATTCTCTATGTGACTGCCACATGGTAGGTGCTCAATATGTATTTGCTGAATGAATGGGACAAATACGGGAAATTTAGGAAAATAAAGAAATCCAAAAAAAGGCTGGAGGATTGAGTGGGATAGAGAGGACAGACAGTTGAAGTAAGTATCAGCCTAGGTCTTAGGAATTAAAAGAAAGAAACAGATACCCTCAGAATGCTGTGCCAACTAACTCCCTTACCTATAAAGTTATAGATTATGTTTCAAGGCATACTGAATCAAATTTATGTCATTTTTATATTTCTCAGTATACTGAAAAGGCTTTAAGGTGTAAATAAAAAGGTCTCATTGTATTATATTTATTCTGGTTGCATTCACAATGATAATCTTTAGTAATTTTTAAAATTATTAAATTTTGTATCATATTTTTTGCTTATAAAGTCAGATAAATATTAACAGATGCAATATACCAAAATATTTCCATAAAAATAAAAGGTTTGAGTATATAATCTTAGTTACATAAGAATATGTTCTTTGTGGTCTATTCCATCATGAATCTAAATAATTGGTCTCAAAGAATTGCAAATTTAATAGACATTTGGAATCCCAGAATGATAAACAAGCAATGCTAAAGAGAGAGAAAAATAATTTCTCAGGAGTTTTGAGGACAAGCAAAAAAAAAAATGATAAAGAAAAGATTTTTTTTTTTTAAGACAGAGTCTGGCTCTGTCACCAGGCTGGAGTGCAGTGGCACAATCTTGGCTCACTGGAACCTCTGCTTCCCTAGTTCAAGCGATTCTCCTGCATCATCAGCCTCCTGAGTAGCTGGGACTACAGGCACATACCACCATGCCCGGCTAATTTTTTGTATATTAGTAGAGACGGGGTTTCTCCATATTGGCCAGGGTGGTCTCGATCTCTTAACCTTGTGATCTCCCCACCTCGGCCTCCCAAAGAGCTGGGATTACAGGCATGCACCACCGTACCCGGCAGAAAAGAAATTTTTAATTGAACATATTGTCTTCATAACCACCAGAGTCAGATGGTGGGAGTAATATTAAAACTTTAACTAAAAGCCAAAGTTGTTTTCTACAATAGAATATAGACAATGAATCATTAACTTTCATTTTTGCTTTAGTTATCCTGACTTGGTTTCTGTTTCCTGCACCCAAAGAATATCAAGGTATCTATACTTTCAGGTACCATCCTTTTTCTCCTGTCATTTCTCAAATAATATTTTTTAAACAAATTATTTATTAAATCAGTTCTTCATTTCCTTTTTAGTCCTGACTAAAGCCACCAACACTAACTGGCATTAAAATTATTCTTTCGGCCAGGCACGGTGGCTCACGATGTAATCCCAGCACTTTGGGAGGACAAGGGGGGTGAATCGACAGGTCAAAAAATCAAGATCATCCTGGCCAACATGGAGAAACCCCATCTCTACTAAAAATACAAAAATTAGCTGGGCGTGGTGGCGCGTGCCTCTAGTCCCAGCTACTCGAGAGGCTGAGGCAGGAGAATCGCTTGAACCCGGGAGGCAGAGGTTGCAGTGAGTGAGCATGCCACTGCACTCCAGCCTGGAGACAGAGCAAGACTCTGTCTCAAAAAAAAAAAAAAAAAAAAAAATCATTCTTCTGAAAATATTGTGGTAAAAGAAACCAGTCACCTAAAATTGTCAAATCTTATAGCTTTTAGTCCTTATCTTACTGGCTACATTTATAAATGATCCAACCATTTATACATGATCCAATCTTATGTCTTCCATAAGACCAGTGCTTCACGGTCTTTCCTCACTTAACCTTCTATTGGTAGTTTCCATCACAAATTATTCCTTCCTTCCTCATCCAATAACATTACTGTTCCCCGCCTTGTTATATACAGATCCCACTTCATTTGTCACTCTATAAATGACCTTGGATAATCCCTTTTTTTTCATGTTTTCCCTGTGGCCATTTTGTGTCTCTAACTATGATCCCTCTTTAGAGCTCTAGATCCATATATGCAGCAGCTCATCAGATTTATTTACTTAAATGTCCCATGGATCCTTCATCATATAGACCAAACTAAATTCATCCATCTCACCGTGTACACCCAGAACTGGCCTTCCTTCTCTATTCCTAACCATAATATTAACTATATAAATGTGTACACAGACATCTAAGCCAGGAACCATGGAGTTATTCTACAGATTTTTTTCTCTCCTTCCCTATCCATAACTAATTCAGTCATTAAGTTTGGACAGTTTTTGTCAACCTTTTAAACATTTCTCTCTATTCTGTCCCAGTATCTCTTACCACTGCCCTGGTTCTGACAATCCTTTCTTCTAAGCTATAATGGCTATTTGTAATATTTAACTAATCTTGCCTCCAGGTTTCCTACTTTCTCCCATTACCCCCAATCCATCCTCTATACTTACCAAGAAACATTTACTGAACAAAAATGAGCTAAATATAAAACAATAGTATCAGAGAAGTAGAATGGAAAGGCGTGTAATAGGAGGTGGCATGGATTTAGATATCCCTTATCTACTTGAACATAACTGATTGAAAGTTATCTACATTTTGAAACCAACAAAATGACAATGAAAAGGAAAAAGTATTATAAATCAAAAAGGATTAATAAGAACAAGAGAGGAAATGACAGTAGGTGAAATATATCACAATTTTTTAAAAGATGGAATGTGTGTAAATAGCAAATGACTGAGGACCAGAGGAGGAAGCTATAAAAGAGCAGTCTAATTCATGCCATCAGTCCCAATACTCAAGAAAGACTGAAAAAGAGAATACAAGCATGACACCGAAACCAGAAGGGCTGTTTGAAAACTGGAAATGAGTAAATAAACCTCCAAATAAGTTTTCTATCTGGGTACATGTGTAAAGACAAAGAATAAATTACTCTTAAGACATATGCATCAAAGGCTTATATCCAAATATTTTTATAAACACCATTTTAAAAATAGAAAAAGGGACAAATTTATGGTTATTCATAAGAAGTTCATTTCTATAGTTTTTTAAGACCAAAAGAGAATTAAAATATCTTGAAATAATCTCTTTTTCTCAGAGTAGGTCTGACCAATGAAAATAACCATATGGTTAAAAAGTTGTTTCTACTTTATGTTTCAATGTTGATTATGCAGTCACTCTCTATTCTCTTAGGGAGTATGAAAAATAGGCTGGAAATTTCAATTTGATTCAAGCCCTCTCCATCTGGTATGTGATTTTTTGCTTTAAGTTCAAAATAAACTAACTTGCCATCTCAGTTCTTGCAAGAAAACAGAAACAAAAAGAAAAAAAAAAAAAAAAAAGAAAAGAAAACACCTGAGAGTATAATAGCATCTTATGCTTTAAAGATGGAGACTTCTGTAGTTCCTAAGTCATTCTTGATGTATTTGAAGAACGAGACAAAAATAAAATAATTTTTCATATGAAAAAGACAAGCAGTAGATGTTGGCAGGAGTTTCATAGAAATAAGAGAGATTTTAAATGAGTATTGAAGGTATAAAGAATGATGGGCACTACATATCAGCCCTTTTATAAAATCATTTGAAAAGACAGAGTATAGTAGTGTCACATCATCTTTAGAAAACATAACTGAGGGATTCTATTTACAGCAACATGATAAATATGTTGAATGATCCCTCTCCAAAAAAATTAAAATGATGACTATACTGTATTTAAATAATATTTATATGTGACACATACCATGAATAAAATTTATATAATGTTATACACATATACACATGCATGCACATACACACCAAATGATATCTTCTTAAACTTATTAATGAATTTCCAAAAAGAGTAAAGATTATTAAAGTCAGGGGCTGAGGGAAGCCAGAAACACAGAGGTATGAAAAGTAAATGCCCCCAGGCACTTACTTCGACGTTGGTTAAAACTGAGCATCCGTGTTTACCACTGAACTGAAGACAAGTTAAGTCTGATTGAAGATAAAGCCTGAAGCTAACTCACATTTGCAGAAAATAATAGAAGATAAAGCTGGCATGCAACTGGCTAGAATATTCATGTACAGGTAAACTAGAAATAAAGTTGTCTGCTCTTCCCTTCTTTATATGATCCTCTCACAAACTGCCAGAAAATGAAACCTTGAATAGAGGGGGGAAAAACTCACAATCACAAACCAGCCCTCATAAGAGGTTGTAGCTTAAATTTTTATTACCTAAGTGGCATAATAACCTTTTATCAAGAATTTAGTTTCAAATTGTTCTGAACTCGTAGTGCCACCAACATGTTGGAAGTAAATTCAAGCCTGCATAGGAGGAATCTTTCAGACCAGTCTTCAAAACATTTCTACAGAGAAATTTCTAAGGAAAATAAGGAGCACAGAAAAGAAAATAATAAACAAGGAATATTAGGTATAGTAGGCAAGAGTCAGCAGGAATTAGGCAATCATATACATTAAATGTTTCATGTAGAAAGAAAGAAAAGGAAGCCTTAAAAATATTAATTAAAATAAAGAGTTTTAAATAGAATCAAGATAAAAAGAATATCCCATGTAAAACTTTAAATTCAATAAAAGTGCTATTCAATAAGTGCTAAGAAGTTCAAAAACAGGAAAACCAATTTATGGTTTTAGATGTCAAACACAATTTGCTTCCAAGAGATCTTCTGAGTACTGAGAATATTCTTGATCTCTATTTAGGTGCTAGTAACATGTATGGGTTTATCTGACAAAAATGTAGGCAGTTGTAAAGTTAGTGTTGTACCATTTTCTGTATGTTAGACTTTCATACAGTTGACATTGAAAAATTCAAAGAACAACTTTAACAAAATATTAGACACAATTGAAAAGAAAATTAGCGAACTAGATTAAAGAGATTAACTGGAATGCAGGTCAGCAAGTCAAAGAGAAAAAATATCAAAGAGTGAAGAAGCAACATGGAAAATACAGTAAAAAACCAAAAAAGTCCAACATATGTATGGAAAGAAAGAAGTAGAGGCAATATCTGAATAAATCATGCCAGAAAACTTACAGAACTCATATTCTCCAATATTAAAACTTTAAAACACAAAGACTGAGAGATCCTTAAAGAACCCAGAGGAAAAGGACAAAGGACCTCCAAGGAAACATGAAATGACATTGTATCTCCTAAAAGTCCAATGAAGAGCAACAGTCAGCACAACAGTATCTTTAATGAGCTGGGAGAAAATAACTATAAACAAGGATTTATATACCCAGAAAATATCTTTCAAAAAAAAAAAAAAGGCAAAGAAACAAAATTGAGAGTTTGCTAACATCAGATCATCACAAAAACAGCTTCTAAAGGATGTACTTTAGGCAGAAGTAAATGAACTGAGAAAGAAGGAAGGGCTAAGCTGTGAAAAGGAATGACGACTAAAGCACTAGCATATAGGTAGGCAAATGTGTCTCATGACCAAATGCAGCCAACCACCAGATTCTGTAAATAAAGTTTTATTGGAACACAGTCATACCAGTGTATTGACATATTGTCTATGGCTGCCTCTGAACTATAAAGCATGGTCGGGTAGTTAAAACAGAAACCATATAGCTGACGAAACAAAATATTTACTATCTGGCACTTTATTGAGAAAGTTTTCCAACCTCTGCCTTAGTTCTATATATGCCAAATCTAAGCAATTATATTACAAAATAATGATATCAAGTTTTAAAAATAAAAGAAAATATATGACAATAACCTCAATCTGGACAGAAGGATTAAAGTGTTTTAAGAACTGTGTTGTTCAGGTGAAGAGTAAATAGACTGATTTACTACATCATTTAATAAATTAAATCTGCATCTTAATATTTCTAAAACTAAATCATACTTTGTGGAAATGGTGTTAATTTCTAATATTAAAAAATAGTGAGAAAATAATTTCCAATATAGCACAGGAAAACTTTTTACATTATGTTTATATTTATATATTATATATTACATAATATATATTCTTTACATAATTCTGCATTATATATTATATACTTTATGTAATTATGTAAAATAAAATTACATATTTATATAATTTATAATTATAATAAAACAGTATGTATTACATATTTTATATCATGTATTATATATATTTAGTTAACTAATTTACAGAGACGGGGTCTTGCTCTATTGCCCAGGCTGGAGTGCAGTGGTGCAATCATAGCTTGCTGCATCCTGGAACTCCTGGACTCCAGCAATCCTCCCACCTCAACCTCCCATGTGGCTAGGACTATAGGCGCAAGCCACCACATCTGGGTAATTTTTAAATTTTTTGTAGAGATGAAGTCTTGCCAAATGTTTATACTATAAAATTTATAATATCAATTTATATTATATAAGTTTATAATATAACTATTCATATTATAACAATTTTATATTACAAATGTTTATATGACAAAGAAAACCATCAAGGAAGTGAAAAGACAATGTATAGAACAGGAGAAAATACTTGCAAATCATGTACTTTATAAGGATCTAGTATCTAGAATATAATAAAGAACTCCTACAACTCAACTATAAGATGGCAAGTAACTCAACTAAAAAGTGGGCAAAAGATTTGAATAGAAGAAAATATTAGGCGGGGCAGGGTGACTCATGCCTATAATCCCAGTGCTTTTAGAGGCTGAGGCAGGTGGATCACTTGAGCCCAGGAGTTCGAGACCAACCTGCAAAACATGGTGAAACCCCACCTCTACAAAAAAATTTAAAAATTAGATGGTCGTGGTGGTGTGTGCTTGCAGTCCCAGCTACTCAGGAGGTGGGAGGATCAACTGAGCTCAGGAGGTCAAGGGGGCAGTGAGCCATGATTGCACCACTGCACTTCAGCCCGGGCAAGAAGAAAACCCGATCTAAAAAAATAAATAAATAAAAAGAAATAAAATATTAAAGAAGATATACAAATGGCCAACAAGCACATGAAAATAAGTTCAATATTATTAGTCATTAGGGAAATGCAAACCAAAACCACAGTGAGATTCCACTTCACACCACTTTTACCATTTTTATAGTAAAAATAAACACCATTTTCATAAAGTAAGCTTTAGTTTTATAAATATTAAGATGAGTATTTAGTATATTAAATGATGTAGTAAATCAATCTATTTACTCTCTGCCTGGCCAACAGAGTCCTTAAAAACACTTTAATTTGGCCAGGTGCAGTGGCTCACGCCTGTAATCCCAATACTTTGGGAGGCCAAGGCGGGTGGATCACGAGGTCAGGAATTTGAGACCAGCCTGGCCAATATGGTGAAATCTGACTCTACTGAAAATACAAAAATTAGCTGGGTATGGCGGCAAGTGCCTGTATTCCCAGCTGCATGGGAGGCTGAGGCAAGAGAATCGTTTGAACCTGGGAGGCAGAGGCTGCAGTGAGCCAGAATTGTGACACTGCACTCCAGCCTGGGCGACAGAGCGAGACTCCATCTCAAAAAAAAAAAAAAAAAAAAAAAAAGTGAAACAAACTCAACTGTCCATCGACTGATGAATGAATCAAGAAAATTTGGTATATCCATAAGATGGAATACTATTCAGCCATAAAAACAATAAAGACTGCTACAACATGAATCAATCTTAAAAACATTACGGTAAATGTAAGAAACCAGTCACAAAAGATCATACACTCTAAAAATATTCCCTTTCACCTTAAAATTCTATGATTGTATGATAACAGCATTCATATTATTAAGGACCAAAAATGTCTCTTACTGAAATCATGCTTTCTTTTAATAAATATAAGAAAAGTACAATTTGACAGAAATTTCAGTATAGAGAAAAGGAGAGAGAAACCAACATCAAAGTAGAGGTCAAAAATTACACAGGCTATGTCTGCTTTTCGGTGACAGTATGTAGAAATTTCAATGGTATCAGGATTCATACACTTACATCCTAATAATATGAACAAGGTGTTGACCTGTTTAGCACTGTCAAAAATTTGAGCCTTGTTATTATAACATATATTCAGATTACTTACTTTATGACTCAAAATTTTTCCAGGTTCACATTTTGTTTGAAATGAACATGCCAAAGTTCAAAAAGTTATGAATTCATAACTGAAAACACAGCAATATGAGAAATCAAATATATATATAGGAGAAAGGATCATGACTCTAATCATCACATAATTACTTGGTATAAACAAATGAGAAATCTAAAACTGCATTACACTTGCTAAATACTATATTCATGCAGTTATTTATATATATAATACATTCATTCATAAATCAAGTAGCTTATTACATCAGTCTACCTATCATTCTTAGTTCAGCCTAATGATAATATCCAAAACCAACTTTCTTCCCAAGTTAATTCTTCCTATGTTTAATTTTAGTGATTATATTATATTGTATATGATATTTTATAGATAACATATATGTGAATATGTGACTAAGATTAAAAGATATGGATGGCAATAAATGGCATCACTTAGTTCATTTACTTTGGTCAGGAAAATCTTTCAATGAGAAGACTGATTTGCTTATACACTGAAACATTTAAAAACACCAACAAATCTAAAAATGTCCACATAAAATATTAACCATAGGAAAAAAATTTTTAAATATACCTTCTTCAAGGATGGGTCGTGGGATAACAAATGGAATCTCCTGCAGAGGTTCCATATACTTGTGCCCAGCACTAATAATCTTTATTTGAGGCAAACAGAGGACAAGTGTTCCCGGCATACTGGTTTGTCCATGGTACCAACTTCTCACTGTTCCAGGAATGTCACCAGATATAATTGTACTTGGGGAAGGCAGGCTATCATTTGGAATAAACACACAACAAGATTGTACTTCAAGCTAGAAAAGAAAAGCAGAATTAAAATATTTGGATCAGACTAAATATACCTTCAAACACCTAATATCTTCACCAGAATAAACAACCAAAAAAGTAAGTGTTCCATATTTATGACTTGATGACTTAGCTTTATGACTTATTTTCACTAATGCATATAAAAAACACTTGAAAAGGTATTGTTTACTCTTGTTATACACTTGATACAAAATGCCCAGTGACAAGAGATGATCTGCCCTTCCACATAGTCTTCCAAGACACAAGACTGAGTTACAAAGTATGCTAGTAAAAGAAGATCAGAAATCCCTCCTTCTTTTGCAGTTTATTAGAAAATTTTGTTAACACCAGATAAGGCCTAGAACTACCTAGCATTTTATTGCTGTTACTTTTTTTAAAAAGGGCTATTTTTATGTGAATTTAGTCCTTCCATTTTTACTTTACAGACTAGAATATAAGAAAAAAAATGTTTAAAACATTCAATTTATAATACTAGACAACCATTAAAAACATGTTTATATCACATACTTTCATTTTTTATATACAATGATTCAAGTATACATATATCAGATTTATTATACATAAACAAATACACGGTAATAGGAGAAATCAGAAGACTTAAAAATCAGAGCATTATTTCTTGTTTTTTTCATTCTTCAAAGTACCTAAATTATAATTTCATGTATTATCTTAATGCTCTTCTATCTCCAGTAGAGTTACATTAAGTTGCCAGGACCTTAAAGATTAAGATAAAGAGACAAAGTAAGCCCAATCCCAAAACTGAATTCATCATGACTTCTTAATTCAGAAGCAATGTAGATTAAAGTCTATTTGTCATAGTGGTGTTTATAAAGTAGTACTGTGTATCTCATTATCAAATTGCTGCAACAGCCAACAATGCTTAAGTTATTGAGAAAATACAAACTATGACTGATTGATTTCCTACAAAACATTTCACACAAAAAGATGTTATCTGGAGGTGTGATACAAAATATTTTTTTTAATTCATAAATTCTTGGATATTCAAAGAAACCATATTAGCAAAAAGACTACATTTTTAAAAGATAATAGCAATATCTCTTCTCTTGGGCCTAATATACTACTCTGGTGAGAGCATGATGATATGTAGCAGGTTTGGAATTCCTTGATATGATAAATAATTTGCCAACCTATAAATAAACAAACCTGTTCGTCTTTGCTTCACATTTTGGGGCGTGGACAAACTGATGAATTCAGTGACGAAAAGTACAGACAAAATTTTGCAAAAATAAGTGCATTGGTTCATGAAGCATGAGCTCATTTTAGTTCTAAAATCTTATCCTGCAGATTAGATAAAGTACATATGTGTTAATATATGTACTTAAGATCAGGATGTAGTTTATTTATTCCGAAATAAAAGTCTACATTGTCTCAGGTAACTTACAATTATGCTTCAAAATATTTAACATAATTCACTAGTAATTTTCAGTTGCACAATTTAAAATGGCACATTAAAAGCATAGCCTTTATTAATTCAGGTTAAAAGGTCAAAATACGAAGTGTCAGTATTTAACACTTCATGTAGGTATTGATATTACATTGAAAAATGTTTTCAATAATGTGAGGTAATTAGTTTAGTATGTTACCATACACATCCACATGCACACATATCCTTAGGAACAAATTTAAATCATGCCAAAATTTCCAAAATCATAAAACATAAAATTTCACTAATTTAAAAATCAATTATTTCATCAAGTGTAAACAATGTCAGCAATGCAAACAGAATCAACACTACAGTAGCATCAGATATACAATTCTAAAATAAACTTTCTAAAATATATGTTGTGAGAATTCCTTTAATGATAAGAATGTAATTAAAATTACTCAAAATTATTATGATGTTATATCTATTACATATACTAAAGCTATCATATAAATCTTTTTACACTTTTAAAATAACTGCTAAACTGTATGTATAAAATTGTGGTTTTAATGTAAAAGGTTGAGTGATTTATATTACTGAATATAAATCTGCAGCAGTAAATTCTGAATTAATGTAAGGATCTGACAATCCAAGGGAAAGAAAATGAAGTAATCTGCCAGTAAGAAGTCCTCAAGCTGGGGGTCAGATCATGTTCATGGAAACCATCTGGTTGGGACCCTCTGAGCCACACCAAACACAAATGATCTTTTAAAAAAATATCCTATTCATGAATACATCACAGCTGCACTGAGTGTTACTTCATTTTTCCATGGCAACATCCTTTCTGTTTCAAGGATCTTGTTTCAGTTTTGGTAGCAACGTGTTCTTTTGCCAATACTGAACACATTCATGTGCTAAAGTGAAGGGATTATTACAAATTCTTGAAGTGGAACCACCTCTATTTTGATTCCTACTAGGTCAAAGGCTACATATCTAAGTATCATATACTGAAGATAAACCAATAAAGTAAAAATTATTTGTTATTCTTATTTTAATACATGAAATGATTGCAATGCATTTTTTCCCTGATGTTTCTAGTTTATGTGCTGTTTGAAAGATACATACCTTTGTAAGTTCTTACCTCTATATGTGAGGTTTCAGAAACTTAGATTTTTCTCTTTTATGTGCTCTAAAACTGTGATCCCAATTCAGTTAAAAAGAAGAGACTAAGATAGGTTTTATTTACCCATTAATCTGAAAATCTTAATTAGCTACTGCCCATCATATAAAGCACTTTATAGATAAATGCTTTGAAATGTTGTGCCACAATTTCTTCCCTATTCAATAACGTTCCTATTTCCTATTCCCAAATAATATACTTATTTTTATTTACAACTTGAAAATGTAATGATAATTATATTTTGCATAATTTCTACAGTACCAAATATTCTCTATATAAATGTATGTTACTCCTCAGGAAACAGTTTCAAATAAAAAACAAAAATAAAGGAACATTGTATGGTGCACTTCATTTACTTTTTCTCTCCTTTATTCATGTACTCTCTAATATCTATCATGAACTGACCTGGAAGTCAGGAATACAGAGACAAAAGACATAGTCCTAGCTCTAAAAAAGCTTAAACAAGATCACTTTCAAGTATTAATATCCTTACAGAACTCTCACTAGAACATAAGCTTAATGAAGTCAAACATTTGCCTATTTTGTACACTATATAGTTTCTGTACATTGTACAGTGGTGCATGTACTATGTACTCAATAAATAATTGTTAAACAAGTAGAAACAATTAAACAATTATTTTCATCAGATGTGGTAATGAAAATAACTGCTTCATGCATGTTGTTCACCATTTCATTCCAGAGGCAACCTCTAAGGTGATTAATAAAACTGATCTGTTAACAAGATGATTCAACACAGCTGTGGGATCTTTGACACGCTATTTAATCTCTCCGTGACTTCAGTTTCCTCATCTGTAAATGGGGGAACTCATAGCATTGATACATATATTCAATACAGTGTTACTTAAACATTTGCTAAAGAAATAAAGTCAACAAACAACACCAAGACTCTCCTATATGTGAGATCTCATATATTATTAGCCTCCATAGATTTACAAAAGCTGTTCACAGTGCATTTATTTTCAAATACTGTTGCTTATGGTTTAACTGTCTACGTATACAGAGGCCACTAAAATAAGTAGTATTCTATTTGCACTATAACAAATACATAAACTATAACCCAAATCACAGTTTTCCTATTTAATAAATTTTCAGTGCATCATGAAAATATTTTGGATATCATCACATGTAGTAGAAATTTAAATATACCCAATTTGGGGCCATAGATTAAAAACCCTGCAGTTGATTGTCTTGGTTGTCATCCTTTCCAGAGTAAGTGTTACAAATCTTCACACTTTTTCCATAAAAACCTTGTCAAGGGAAGACATTAAAAATTCCTAGATTTGAATTCCAGACTTCCTCCTAACAAACTGCCATGCAATGGCTGTCACTTGTTCAATGCCTATAAATAAGAATGTGGGCCTGTGTGCAAAATTTGTAAGGATTAAATATAAAATTTTACTTTTATAATTAGCATGATTGATAGTTGATCTCTCTGGCCTAAAATGTCTACTCCTATTTAATCCTGAAAATAAAGGCCAAGGAGTTTACTGGATATCAGGACATCAAGCAGTATGATTTTTTTCATTAGTAGTCACGCTCTAGATGTAACTTCCTAGAAGAGAGAATTCAACTGGCCCAGCTTAACTACCTTATGCTGCTTGAGATACCTTGACTGACATTCTCATCAAAATAACACAGAATGTGGGAAGTAGATCCCTAAAGGAATAACAAAGCATTATTACCAAAAGAAAGAGACCAGAATGTTTGGTACTGAAATTAAAAATGCCATTAAACTCAGAAGACTTCAGTCCATTCAGAAGACCTCAGAGAGTACAAAAAAAAAAAAAGGAAGAAAAGAAAATGCTAGTAAATGTCAAAGGACAGCAAGATGAACTTTGATGTAAATGACAAAAAAAAAAAAAAAAAAGCTAAGTCTGGCAATAAGCAGAGAAATGTTTTCCTAGAAAGGGGTAAATTCTAGCCAGCACATTTCTATTTTATCAACTATATACTATTGCCAATTATGTGCTTCTGGAATAAAAACATAGCTTTAATAGAATCTTTGTTAATGAGCAGGTACAGAAAACTTGGAAAGAACAGATGAACTTATGCTAATCTATTGTTAAAAGGCCCCCAAAGTTCATATATTTTTATTTTTTTAATTTTTATTTTTGAGACAGAGTCTCACTCTGTCACCCAGGCTGGACTGCAGTGGCACAATCTCAACTCCCTGTAACCTCCACCTCCTGGGTTCACGCCATTCTCCTGCCTCAGCCTCCAGAGTAGCTGGGACTACAGGTAGGCACCACTATGCCCAGCTAATTTTTGTTTTTTAGTAGAGACAGGCTTTCACCATGTTAGCCATGCTGGTCTTGAACTCCTAACTTCAAGTCGTCTGCCTGCATAGGCCTTTCAAAGTGCAGGGATTACAGATGTGAGCCACCATGCCCGGCCTCAAAGTTCATATATATATTTTTTTAAAAAAGACTGTCCAAGACTACATGGAGTATCCATTATAATTAAGTATGGAAACTCCTTCTTCCACACTGAAAATCAAAGAGGTTACAGCAAATATTGTTAATGATTTTATGTAACATATATGTTTCTATTCTAAGCAAAAAAGAATATGGGTTTAGCAAATACCAACTTTGGCTCCAACATCAACTTTGCAGAAATTCTGGTTCCAAACATAATTATTTGCTTAAACTTCCACTAAAAGAATAATCCTTCGAAACTTTTAAGTTATGATGTCCTGTTTTATCTGATGACAACTTGTAGGGTTTTCTGTTTTATATTTTGGCTCATAAGATATCTTAAAAAATGTACAATGCTTTTAAAAATAAAACTCAGATTTTCAGAGTCTAAATTGTAATCATTTAATGAGAATCTAATTTTATCTTTAAAAATGTTCACAATACATTAACATCTGGAAATGTTTAAATATATAGTATGTTTAACACAGCGCCGGAACTAGGGTGAGGCAAGCCAAGTACCTAGGTCATATTTAAGATCACCTATAAAAAGATGTATTATTTGGTACTGCAATGATTATGTTAACTGATACTCAATAAGCCTACTCAAATTGAGGAACCACTAAATAAACCATATAGTTTATTCCAAATAGTAAGGAAGGTAAATTTTATGTTATATGTATTTTACCATAATTAGAGATAAAAAAGGAAAAATGAGGAAAATCACTATAATAACTTACAATTAATTCAAAGTGATATGTAAGATTAAGTTTGTTGATGGTGATGAAGCTAAAAAAGGTACTGCATCATTATAAAATAAGCAAAAGAATCATACAAGAATGTTAGAGTTGGAATTAACCTTAACCATTATTTAATTTATCCATTTTATACTGCAAATAAGCAAGTAAAGCATATAGTCAACATCTAGAATTTGACATTGCTGACCACTATCTCCTCAAAATTATATGCATTTTTTGCTTTCATGAACTCTCTGGTTTCTCCTCCTCCATTTCTGATCACTAACATAATTTCAAGGACATTTTCTCTTCTACTAACAACTTTTTAAATGGTATTCCCTTGGCCCATTGGTCTTTCAACTTTACATGCTTTCTTGAATGACCCATTCTTCTGGTTTGAAAACCATCTGCAGATAACTCCTAAAATTATATCTCTTCTCTTAATCTGTTTCTTAAACTCCAGATATATATATCTAATACATACCTGGATGTCTCACACACATTTCAAATACATGTGTAAATTCAAAATCCGTATGTGCCCCTAATCTGGAAAAGCTGCTTCATTTAATAGTATCACTACCGCCCAAACACCAAAACTAGAATCTAGAAGATCTCTTAGACTCTGTTCCCTTATTCCTCAAATCAATTAATTACTAAGTCCTGCTGATTTTATCTTAAGTCTCTCAGGAATCACTCTCCAACTTGGCTTATTGCCTAGTGGTTTGAAACCTTTGTGTTATATATTTCAATAATTTTTTGGTTATTTCAGGCAGTGAAATAAATCTGGTTCCTGTTATTTAATCCCGCCCAGAGAAGGACATTCTCCAGTATATCCTACATTGTAGAATATTGATGTACCTAGTTGTTTATAGATAGTGTAAAGATCTCTGATATTACTTGGAATCTTAAATTGGAATATTTTCCTAGAGCTGTCAAAGTATCATGTAACCCAATACTATCATGTTCCCTATTACAGAACTACTCAAAGTGATATCAATAAAAAGATAATTATACCACATTATTCAATTATTAATAAAATGATAAGAGTGAATGAGGATTTTTTAATATAACTAGTTCTATTATCATGAAATAACATTTAGATCTATAGTAAACTTTAAACAATTAAATATTATTGGTAGCTATCATATTCTAAACCACACACTGGTATCAACTAGATCTTCCACAAAGCAATAAATACTTACCTAGGATAACATCCAAATTCATCACAAACCAGGAAGTACATGCACTAGGCATCCTTTCAATAAGTAACTTTCCCCTTGACATTCCCATTTTTCTTCTTTCATCATTAAGTTTTCTAAGGGTCTCCCTACAGGATACTACATACCATGGCACTTAGCCTTTTCCCAGCTAGACCATGACAACTATTATGTCTCTTTTGCTTTCTCAGCATATAGCCCAACATGTAACAAAAGTTAAGAGATGGATGTTACCACTGTACAAAGGGTATCTCGAAGGGAGAAGGACAGGTAAGTCAACGCAAGGAGTTATTAGGATATTCATTAAAATGACTCATGATGGCTGAAATTGGTGAAATATAGCTGATGTCCCCAAAAAAGTCGTAATTCTGCAAGCTAAGAGTTAATTACACAAGAACGACAATCCACACTTTCTTCCTCCCATTCTTCTCTTAACTTTCTTATAAGCAGCATGCTCAGAAAAGAAACGCTGTAAAGGAATGCTAAAATCAAGATTATGGGCTCTTATATTAAATAGTATTTTTATGCACTGGAGATGTTTTTGGATGAATTCTAAAAAGTTTTTATGGCAGATATGTATTTCTTATAGTGATTAATCAGACACTATAGCTATGCATAATGTGTCTGTATCTGTCTATATTCATTTTCTATGCTATATAAGAAATCACCACAAATGTAACAGCCTAAAACAAGAGACATTGGTTGCAGTTTCTGTGGGTCAATAATCTGGGTAAGGCTTAGCTAAATACTTGAATTACTGACTCAAGAAGCTGCAACAAAAGTGTTGACCATCTGTGTTTTCATCCAGAGGCTCACGTGGGAAAGAATACACTTCCAAACTCACTCTACTTGCTCACAGAGACAATTTCCTCACATCTGCAGGACTAAGGGCTGGCTGGAGTGTAGGACAGATTAGGGACTTCATAAATACTTTCTGCATAAATTACTGAAATTTCATTTAACTGCTGAATTTTGATCTTAATCAAAGTTCCTTTACTTTGTTAAGTGTCACATATTTTTTAATGTTAAATTTAACTAGGGCCAAGTGCAGGGGCTCACACCTGTAATCCCAGCATTTTGGGAGACGAAGGCAGGCAGATTACCTGAGGTCAGGAATTCGAGACCAGCCCAGTCAACATGGCGTCTCTACTAAAAATACAATAAAAAATTAGCTGGGCATGGTGGCAGGTGCCTGTAATTCCAGTTACTGGGGAGGCTGAGGCAGAAGAATTGCTTGAACCTGGGAGGCGAAAGTTGCAGTGAGTTGAGATCACACCACTGCGCTCCAGCTTGGGCGACAGAATAAGATTCTATCCAAAAACAAAAAACAAACAAACAAACAAAAAGTTAACTGGAAAATAAAGAGAAAAGAAGCTAATAGCCAAAAGGCTAAAACACACTAAAGCTTTCTCCTTGAATTTTATTTTTTTTGCAACATTCAGTTGTTTTCCAACATATTTATACTTTCTGATATACTTCATTACTTTCTGAAAAACCAAGATTCTATCTGTCATAATTTCCTTTCAGCCTAAATAACTTCTTTCAGAATATCTTGCAGTTAATTTCTATCGGAGAAAAGTTCTTCTGTCTTTATGTATTTATTGGCCAACATTTTTGATGAATACTTTGCTGACTAGAGAATTCTATGTTAATTCTATGTTATGTGCAGATTTTCCTCAGCACATAAAAGATGTTATTCTATTGTCTTCTGGTCTCCATTGTTTCTAATAAGATGTAAGGAGTCATTCTTAATGTTTTTAATCTGTATATAACATGCCTTTATTGTCTACCCGCTTCTTAAATTTTCTCAAAAGGACAGTAACCAAAATGGGTGTGCTGGCAAACCTGGGACACCTGGAGCTTAATTCTACTGAGGACACATTCACAGACAAGGAATGCCACAGAATCATTTCCCATGGTGGGTGAAGATAATCCCAGGGGTGTTATCTCCATCAGTTCTTCTCTGCCTGCTGAAGGGCAGTGCGCCTTCGGCTGCTTTAGAGAAAAGCTACAGCTACAGGAGAGAAATACGGAATAGAGAAAGAAAACACAGGTGTTGTTGAGTACCCAAATGTTTCCTGATTCTTCTAGGGTTAGCTTAATTGACACATATGTTCATGAAGCAGGATCATCATCAATATAGTCAAATTATTTTAAGTACAATCATTTAATGAATGTCTCTCCTTGCCAAACTATGATCTTCATGAGGACAGGACTGCATTAGTTTTCTTCAGTACGTTCTCTGAATACAGTATTGTAACTTTTGCAAAATGAATCAATAAACGAATAAATTTTGTCAGTTGCTTTCATATACTTTATCACTCTATATTTTCTACCCTTTTCATGAAGAAGACATTATAATCTCCAACTTGTGGACACAGAAACAAGAAGAAACTCCCCAACATTACATTGCTAAGAAATACACATCTAGGTCTGCCTTACTTATAATTTCAGTCTCTTCCAGTCTAGTCTTCAGGTAAACAAGAATATTGATAAATAAAGATCTTCCCACTTTAAATAAAATAAAATAAAATGTTCTCCTTGAGTTTTCAGTAGTTTGACTGCTAGGTACTTAACTATGTTCTCCTTTTTATATATTCTTCGTGGAGTTTTCTGAGATTCTTGGGTTTCAAAAAGTGAGTTGCTTGTCACTTTTTTGGATTTTAGCACCCTGCTATTATGGTAATGTCAATTTAAGACCTCAGATCTCTATGCGCTTAATACAGCTGTAATTCTATAGATGATATAACCTTGTTCTCATAGTAAGGTGGGAACAATTTTCTATTGCAACTTTTATATCTTAAGTCAAAGTGAAAGGCTTTGACTTAAGCTCTTGATATTACTATCTGTTACATATAAAATTATATAAGGATGCCTCTGGTATCACAGAGAAAAAATCCTATGCAAAAACTAAAATATATAACTGTTAGCTTATCAAATAAGCATCTAAATGTATATCTTTATCAGATTAAACATGATCTTGAAGGAAAGTAATTCAATAAGATAAAATTGTGCATTTTAAAGTAAAAATCAATGAGAAGAAAATTTAATAACAATAAGGAAATAGCTATTATAATTTTCTTATTTAACTTATAATTATGTATGAAAAGGAATTAGATAACCATTTCATGTTAATTTAATCACAACTCAGACTTTATCTCAGTACTGAGATAAGAATGGATCTATTAAGCACTTAAAATTGTGAAAATAATGCTTAAACAAAAAGTAGAATGAACTAAAATTTTTTAATTCAAGGAACATGTCAAAATGTTTATATTTTTATAACTATAAGGAAGATCATATGAGTTTCATAAAATTATTTTTAGGATAAGTGAAGTACACCAATTATTTTCAACTAAATTATGAATATGAGACGGTATACATAATTGTTACATGTGAGAAAAATCTTACCAATATTAACAATGCTGGGAATTAAAAAGGATTATAGAAATTAGATCCATATTTCTAACTTTTATTTTACCTGGAGTGTGAGATGCTTCACTGCATTCCAAACTATTCCAATAAATTCCTTCATTCTTTCTTCAGGACTTCTACAGCTTTCAGATATATTCAACATGGCTTTAACAGGAACTGACAATGGGCGGGATTCTGAGTATGAGAACAGCTAATTATTTAATAGAAACATACCTCATAATTTCACAAAAACATACCAAATGTATTTTCAAGATTATTTCTTCTCTTGCTTAAAATTACAATTTTTATATGAGACTACGAATTGCCATTGTACATCATTTTCTCTTATAGAACTGATTTTTGCAAGTATTCAAAAATAAGCAGGCCTAATTTGTTAGAAGTCAGGAGAGCACTCACTCTTGTCAGGGATTAGTGACTAGAAGGTAGACTTGTGAAGAGATACATGTTCTATTTATTAATTACATGCATGTATTCACTTTCTAAGAATTCATTAAGCAGTAACTTAACAACTTGTCCAATTTTCAGTATAAAGGTAATACATCATCAGGCCGGGCGCCGTGGCTCAAGCCTGTAATCCCAGCACTTTGGGAGGCCGAGACGGGCGGATCACGAGGTCAGGAGATCGAGACCATCCTGGCTAACATGGTGAAATTCCGTCTCTACTAAAACAAATGCAAAAAAAAACTAGCCGGGCGATGTGGCGGGCGCCTGTAGTCCCAGTTACTCAGGAGGCTGAGGCAGGAGAATGGCGTAAACCCGGGAGGCGGAGCTTGCAGTGAGCCGAGATCGCGCCACTGTACTCCAGCCTGGGAGACAGGGCGAGACTCCGTCTCAAAAAAAAAAAAAAAAAAAGGTAATACATCAATAAAATTTTTTCTTGGAAAAAAATGAGAAATTCACCTAAAAAGCACTTGATTCATCCAAAATTGATAGAAAATTAGTCTTCCCATATGTAAATGTTCCTGAAAACAAAAGCTTACCCACAAAAACCTCTCAGTATTAAAAAGTGACTTTTGGCCAGGCGCATTGACTCATGCCTGTGAGTCCCCAACACTTTGGGAGGCCGAGTAAGGCAGATCATTTGATGTCAGGAGTTCCAGACAAGCCTGGCTAACATGGTGAAACCCCATCTCTACTAAAAACACAAAAATTAATCAGCCATGGTGGCAGGCGCCTGTAATCCCAGCTACTCGGGAGCCTGAGGCAGGAGAATCACTTGAACCCAGGAGGCAGAGGTTGCTGCAATGAGCTGAGATTGCACCACTGCACTGCAGCCTGGGCAACAGAGTGAGGCATTGTCTCAAAAAAAAAAGGGCGGGGGGGGGGGGGGATTTTGATGATAACCAAAACAGGTATGTGATTACATAAAAGGAAGATTTCCTAATAAAATGAAATGTGATATTCTACTCTCTATATTATTTAAAATTTTGTTCATTCAAAGTAAAGAAATTGGAGGATTTCAACCATGTCTTCATAATGAAAGATTTCAGGAATTATTTTAAACAATTGAGTAATTTATAATAGTGTATTATAACTAAACAGATTCATTTAAAACTGAGCAGACACATTTATATAATACAGCTTAAGTTAATGCGAATACATAATTTATACGTAGTATTTTAGGTACTTCTAAAGTAGCATAAAATAAATAAATCAGATCTAAATAAATTTTTATTATATTAAATTACATCACCACTATGAGAATGTGGTGATATATGATTAGTTGCCATATCCACTCATACTTCCCTTCTCCCCCCAACTTGGTTAATATATGAGCATTGACTCCATATTTAAAATACCTTAAGGGCATGAATAATGGACTTTTTCTTTCTCATAGTTATAATGTCATATATTATGCTACGGTGAATAACATAAATTTTAAATAATGTTTTTTAAAGCAAACCAGTTTGGGAGAGATCCATGCAGATCTCAGGGGGCAGAGCATTACACTAGTCAGATGAAACAAAAACAACAAATGTCTGAAGTTAGAGGTATGTTTGGGATTTTCAAGCAAAGTATGGAGGCAAAGATGGCTTGAGCAGAGTGAGCAAGCATGAGAAAAGTAGGAGATGAGGTTAGAGCTATATATAGGGACCAGGTCATACAGGACTCATGTAGGTCATAGTAAGAAGATGGTTTTTACTTGAGGGAACTGGGACAGAGTAACGGATTCCGAATACAGTCACGGCATTGTTGAATATGTGTTTTGAAAGAACTTCTTTGGCTGCTATGCAAAAAATTTACTACATGGATCCAGTGTTGAAAAAGGAAGACAGGTTGTAAGAGATAGCAGAAGCAAGGAGGTGGCAAGAAGTGGTAAAACACTGTATCCGTTTCAAAGATACAGCCAATAGGACTTACTGATGGATTAGATGTATAGTAGGAGAGAAAGCAAAGATGATTCAAAGTTACTGGGACTGAGAGACCGGAAGAATGGAGCTATAGGAAAAGTACATTTGAGAAGAAAGGAAACTTAGTTTGGGATGTCTTAAACTGGGATTTCCATTAGACATCCAAGTAAAGATATAAGGTGGCAAATAGATAAATGACTTAAATGACTATAAAAAAAATAGAAAAGATAAGAATAGATAATTTACAGAAAAAATGTTATTTGGCTAGTAAACTTATTTTTAAAATGCTCAACTTTGCTAACAAAGAAATAAAAATTAAGATATCAGATACCCTTTTCATCAGATACCCAACAATCAGACATACTTTTCATCTGTTACACTGGAAACATGTTAAAGAGTTAATTTGTATACCCACAAAATTTGTCATTGTTGAAGCCTCTTGTGAGAATGTTTTATATATGGGGAAAATAGGTATGCTCTATAGAATGGAATTGCAACAGAGGGCAATTTATATCTGTTACAAATTTAAACATGCTGGCCATGGTGGATGGTTCACATCTATAATCCCAGCACTTTGGGAGGCTGAAGTGTGTAGATCACTTGAGGTCAGGAGTTTGAGACCAACCTGGCTAACATGGTAAACCTGTTCTCTATTAAAAGTAAATAAATAAATAAATAAATAAAATAAAAATAAAAATTAGCGAGGTGCGGTGACACACACCTGTAATCCCAGCTACAAGTGAATTGCTTAAGCCCAGGAGATCGCGGCTGCAGCGAGCCAAGATCGCACCACTGCATTCCAGCCTGGGCAACAGAGTAAGACTGTTTCAAAAGAAAAAAAAAAATTTCAAGGATACTTGTTCTATAAAACAATCCCATTTCTAAGAATATGCTATGGAACTAGTAAAAGTTGTGAGGGTGCATGCACACAATTTATAAAACACATTCAGTATCAGTGGTAATTTCTGTAACAGCAAAAAAGAAAGAAAGGGAAGGAGACAAGAAGAGAGGAAAGAAAATGCTAAACAATTTATCCATCCATCAAAAAAGAAACAGCTAATTTGGAAATATTTGCAATAAAGAGTAAAGTTAAACCATTTAAAGATGAGATACAGTTACAGGTGTGAATAAAGGCATATTTTTGGTATCTTACAAAGTGAAAAACCTCAAACATATGTGTGGTATCACCCGAATATGTTTTTAAACAGTATATTAAGTTTGAATACGTATTTGTCTTCCCACACATAGAAAAAGTTATAGAAGACTAAAAAAGCAAGCCTGTGACAGAGTACCTCCGAGGAGGGAAAAATGGAAATGATGATGGGTAAAGGAGTGGTAAGTATTTAACTCTTTACTATATATATTTCAGAATTAATTATTTTATAAAAGTGAATTACCTGTTCTATTTCTTTAAAACATATATATTAATTTACTTTGTACTTATTTGGACTTCTTTCTTTTCTTCTGTACATTAGTAATTATTAGAAGAAGATGGTTACCTAATATTACTGTATAGCTCTAGTAATCTAAATAATCGGCTTAAAATACAGACCAAATTTTAAAATTACTTGAAACCATGAATAGTAAAGGTTTGCACAAAGGTCTCATGGTCAAAATTTTAAAACCTAGTGATGAAAAATATTAGTACTATATGAGCACTATTATTACATTTGAAAAGAAATCTATCTAATAAATGCTAATATTTCCAAGCAGTATGGGCACTATTAAACTACTGTCAAGCAATATTTCCAGTCATCACTAACCAAAACAGCTACATGTTTTTTGTAAGTACTACATTCTCTGATACAATGCTAATGAAAAAATTAGAGACCTTGAAACCTACATGTGGCTTAAAAGTGCTGTTCAAATAGCTATGAAAAACATAATCAGTTGAAAATTCTCATGGAATAACATGATCTGGTTATTCAAAGAGTAAAAGTACACTATTTTGGATATACTAGTTTTCAATTCATTATATTTCTAAAGGATAATAGAGAAGTTTGTAAAAAAGAAAAGACAACATTTTCTGCAGCTAGGTGTATTTTAAAGGCAAGACACGCCTACTATATAAAACTATGTCAAGCTTCATGCCCATCTATCTTATTTAATCAAAACCTCTATAGCACCTACTACATGCCAGGCATGGTTACAAGTGCTTTACAAATATTAACCTGTTTGTCCAGGCATGGTGGCTCACACCTGTAATCCCAGCACCTTGGGAGGCTGAGGCAGGCAGATTGCTTGAACCCAGGAGTTCAAGATCACCCTGGACAACATGGCGAAACCTTGTCTCTACCAAAACATATTACAAAACTTAGCTGGGCATGGTGGTGCATGTCTGTAGTCCCACTTGCTCGGGAGGCTGAGGCAAGAGGATCTCTAGAACCTGGGAGGTGGAGGTTGCAGTAAGCTGAGTTAATGCCACTGCACTCCAGCCTGGGTGACAGAGTCTCAAAAAATAATAATAATGACAATCTGTTTAACCATTGTAACAACCTGACAGGAAATACACTATTTTCAGACTCTTATGACCATTTTCAGACAGGGAAACTGATGACAAAGAGGTTAAGTAACTTATCCCAAGTCATCCAGCTGGTAAGTGGCAAAACACGGTGGTACATCTAAGCAGACTGGTTCCAGGGTCCATCCTTCTAACCACTATGTTATGCCACCTTTTCTATTATTCAATCCCCATACAATGACTTCTAGTTCTATCAAATATATAATAAACATATAATATTTCTACTATGGATCATGGACAATAAATAATTCAGAAAACATCAGATTTATTCATTCCCAATAAAGCTACATAAAGCCTAAATTTAACATGGCAATCTGATTTCAAACATATCTATTACACTTTTAGTTTTCTACAATAAATAAATAATTTTGAGACCCAAATTTCAGTGGTTAAAATAACATATCAACAATTACATCTTGGGGATGAACCATTCAATTTGGTACAATATCATTCCTTCATTTCTGTCCCATGGAAAAAGTACTACACTTGGAGTCAGTTTGTGTTTTAGTTGTGCCACATGACACATGATTAAGGAAAATGAATTTAATCTAAATGTCACGTTTCTGACCTCTACCTTAAAGCTAAAAGTACGTGTAGTATCAAGAATACTACTCAATTTAAATGTTGTAATGTACACAAAAACAGTTTATGAAAATACTATAAAGAATAAAGATATAAAACTTAACTAATCATTGATTATGTAAAGAACCTGAAGATAAAGATAACTATATCTGAAACACAACTGCACTCCTTTTCTATCAAAATCAACTCATTGTTTTAGTTCTACCTTAAATGTCATTTCTTCTGAGAAATGGTAACTGATTTCCCAAAAGGATTTGGTCCTTCCTCTAGAGCCTGGCAGAATTCTGACATAATTCTGTATAACATAACATTCTTCATGGTATAACTTTAAACATTTGAATGTGTGTCTCTCCAAAGGAGGAACTGAGCATAGTGATATGGCGTAGCAAGAAAGAGTAGTGGCTAACGGCTGGACATTGAAGACACATTCTCGTTATGTCCTCTCCTACTCTTACTTTTCCAATAAGAAATAATCTTTATATACATATTTATTAACATGTCACTAATTAGATAGAATTGGATGAAGAATCATAAAGGTAGAAATTCCAAGCCACAGCATTAAATTACTGTTTTGCATCTATATTTCAACCAATGATTTATATGAAGACATCTCTTTACCTTCTTCAAGTTGAACTGGAACCTGATAAAAATTACTCAAAGTCAGTACATCAAAATCTCTGTTCTTATTTTGGGACACTGAATAATGATGTCAATAGTTAAATGGTAACTCTATATATCTTGTAACATGTATAAACCAATGGCACCAAATACTGACACTTGATATCAAGTGGCTTATATTCTGAAGTTTAAGATTCTCACAATAACCACAAAAGTCAAGATACATTTGTTCAGTTGTAATAATTCAGTTTTCATAGTGAGTGCTTCTTAGAATTAAGCACTTTCTGTTCTAGGTTTTCATCATCTGCTAAGTAAAAGTCTGAAAGAAAGAAGTGCTTTCACTAAAGTAGGTTAGGTTTAGTACTTAAGTCAATAGAGAAGGATGACTTTTAATAGGATACTTACTTTAAAATTTTCCCTTTAAACATAAAACTTGTAACCATCAACTTATGTTTATGGACTTTATTCAGTACAGTGCTGATACTAACAGAGTGTTCATTTTGCTGAAAGGAGAATTCATGTCTCTTTTATCTATGTATTTCATGTAGCAGTAGTATAATGCCTTGCATGGTAAATACTCAATCAAAAAAAAATCAATTGACATCTTTTAAAACAGAGAACAAATAACATGTGTACCTTCTTAAAACCTCCTCTATTAGCATATTATTTGACATTCTGTATCACCTTTGTGTAAGGTACCTATTTATAATTTATGGTTTCATTTTTATTTGAAATTTTAATAGTCATCAAGAAGAAAATTGTGTCAATTTTTATTTTTCCTTTCTGTTCATGGGAAATCAAACTGATAGCCAAGACAGTATTATACTAGGGGGCAACTGCCTTAACCACAGTTTAATTACTTAAAAGATAAAAATGTAAAAATTAAAAACTTCTAGAAAATAAGCTGTGCAAACTCAGATCACAGATCATCCTGGAGAGGCAGCATTTTTTAAAGAGTCAAAGGCAGACAGAGAAGATGACTATGAAAAATAACCCATAAGGGAAATTGTGTTAGTCCGTTTTCACATTGCTATAAAGAACTAACTGAGACTGGGTAATTTATAAAGACAAGAGGTTTAATTGAGTCACAGTTCCACAGGATTAACAGGAAGCATGACTAAGGGGCCTCAGGAAAACAGTCATGGTGGAAGGTGAAGGGGAAGCAAGGACCTTCTTCACATGGTGGCAGAAAAGAGAGAGGGAGTGGGGAAGTGCCACGTACTTTTAAACCATCAGATCTCTTGAGAACTCTATCATGAGACGGCACTGGGGGATGTTGCTAAACCTTTAGAAACCACCCCCATGATGTAATCACGGCCCACCAGGCCCCACCTTCAACATGTGGGGATTATAATTAAACATGAGATTTGGGTGAAGATATCTAGCCAAACCATATCAGAAATCAAGGTTCCCTGAAATAACGAGAAAAAAGTGGCAAGGCCTTTGTGAGAGAAATGGTTCAGTAGGACCTCAAGGAAGATGACAGAGTTACTTCTTTACAAGTCTGCAGAAAGTTTAAGACTAACTGGTGAACACCAGGCCATCTAGAAGGGCACATGTTCTAGATTTCTGGGCAAGAATTTGAAGAAAGAAGGATAAATTTCTCAGAAGAGAAATCAGACGTTGAAAAAAGAGTGATAATCACTATCACATTTCATCATCTTATTCAGAAAATTTCACGAAAACTAAGATAAAGTGTTATTAGCTGGGCATGGTGGCACACACCTGTAATCCTAGCTATTCTGGAGGCTGAGGCAGGAGAACCGCTTGAATCAGGGAGGCAGAGATTGCAGTGAGCTGAGATGGCACCAATGCAAGACTCCATCTCAAAAAACAAAAAAATAAATAAATAAATAAAAAGAAAGAAAGAAAGGAAAAAAAGAAAAAGAAAAACCAAGATAAAGTGTTAACTGTTCATGTGCTTCAAGGTGTCTCTTTCTATATGGTACAGTTTTTAAAATACTTTTATTAGAGAAATAACATGTGCCAATAGGAGAAAAATCAGAAAATGGAGCTCACCAAAAAATAAGAAAAATAAGAAAGAAGAAAAGAAGAAAGGAGGGAGGGATGGAAAATTAAAATTTCAACATATCAAAAAACATCATTCAAAAACTACTTATGGAGTACCTATTATCTCTTAAGGCCTAGGTTAAGAACTAGAAATTCTGTGGTGAGCAAAACAAACACAATCCCAGTCCTCATGGAGCTTATGCTTATTTGTAGAAGCTTTGAGATTTAAAATGGAAACAAAAAATCAAAAAACTCTTTGTGACAGAATTTCAGATACCAGTGAGATTAATATATTTAAATAAAAGTTTCCTGAAAGCATGGACTGGGAGGACTCAGAAAACCTAGATTTATTTTTTATATTCTACCAATTCAAGATATGTGATCTTAAAATCACGTCAACTACTTAGGTTTCAGTTTCCTGTCCATAATTTGCAGGATATAAACAACACAGTCTACCTAGATCTCAACAGAAAGTCATGGGGCAAGGCAGGGATTCTGAAATCTATCAAGCAAGAAAAAACAAGAAACAAAGTAAGGTGAAGGGAATAAGACGAGAAAAGAAGTAGGGAGATAATGAGAAAGCGAGTACATTGATTAACACTGTCTTGTTATAAATAGCAAAGTAAAGATATGAATGTCTCTAGAATTCAACATTCAAGTTATACATAGATCATCACATTAATACACTGAGACCATTAAAATTCCTTTATCCTGGCCTCAATTCCAAAACAAATCACACAGACAACAACAAAAAAATTTGAAAAGGGTAGTAAATGAGCTAAAGCACTTCCAGATAGCATATCATGAGATCTTAGAGAAGCAGTAAGAATTTTTAAGTTGCGAGAGGCAGTGTTTTGCTTATAGCGGCAACAGGCTATCACTGGTTTCCAATATTTTATACTCAGAACTAAGACTCATTAAGAAGAACAAATTATTCAAAGTGTGACTGTAAAGCAATAAAGCTGATTTTTATGTAGAATTATGAAATTGGTGTAAATATTTTATGTTCGCCTTTCAATAGCACCCTTCCCACTCTTTGGCTTTTATCATTATTTATAAGGAGTCGGAGAGAAACTAAATATAATCTAGGGAGCTTATAAAAATACAAATTAAAAAAAAACTTTGATTAATCAGATTGCTACTAGAATTTGAATGTTCACATCTATGATTTTTTGGAAAGAGAAAGGAGAAAAAAGGTCAGCAGGAAAAGTGGAAGTAATTTTCTTCCTCCTAAACTAAAAATCTTATTAAATGTCCATTTACCACATACTAGGGCTCTGCAGTAAGGGCTTAAAAATATGACACAATCCTTGCCCTACGAGAGCTTACAATGTGAAGATAAGATACAAACTTAATTGAATACTATGATTATCATTTGGTTTGACAAATACTGCACTATAAAATTCTGGTAACACAGATGGCTGGCAAGATGGCCGAATAGGAACAGCTCAGGTCTGTAGCTCCCAGTGAGATCAATGCAGAAGGTGGGTGACTTCTGCATTTCTGAGATACCCAGCTCATTTCACTGGGACTGGTTAGACAGTGGGTGCAGCCCAGGGAGGGTGAGCCAAAGCAAGGTGGGGCATCGCCTCACCCAGGAAGCGCAAGGGGTCAGCAAACGCCCCCCCCCCCCCCCCCCCCGCCAAGGGAAGCCATGAGGGACTGTGCCATGAGGAACGGTGCACTCCAGCCCAGATACTATGCTTTTTCCAGGGTCTTCGCAATCGGCAGACCAGGTGATTCCCTCGGGGGCCTATGCCAACAAAGTCCTGGGTCTCAAGCACAAAACTGGGTGGTCATTTGGGCAGACACTCAGCTAGCTGCAGGAGTATTTTTTCATACCCCCAGTGGCGCCTGGAATGCCAGCGAGACAGAACCATTGACTAAAGCCAAGGAGCCAAGTGGTCTTACTCAGCGGATCCCACCCCGACGGAGCCCAACAAGCTGAGATCCACTAGCTTCAAATTCTCACTGCCAGCACAGCAGTCTGAAGTCAACCTGGGACTCTGCAGCTTGGTGGTGGGAGGGGCGTCCACCATTACTGAGGCTTGAATAGGCGACTTTCCCCTCACAGTGTAAACAACACCACCGGGAAGTTTGAACTGGGCAGAGCCCACTGCAGCACCACAAAGCCACTGTGGCCAGACTGCCTCTCTAGATTCCTCCTCTCTGGGCAGAGCATCTCTGAAAGAAAGGCGGCAGCCCCAGTCAGGGGCTTATAGATAAAACTCCCATCTCCCTAGGACAGAGCACGTGGGGGAAGGGGCGGCTGTGGGCACAGCTTCAGCAGGCTTAAATGTTCCTGTCTGCCAGCTCTAAAGAGAGCAGTGGATCTCCCAGAACAGTGGTTGAGCTCTGCTAACGGACAGACTGCCTCCTCAAGTGGGTCCCCAACCCCTGTGCTTCCTGACTGGGAGACACCTCCTAGCAGGGGTTGACAGACACCACATACAGGAGAGCTCCAGCTGGCATCTGGTGGGTGCCCCTCTGTGATGAAGCTTCCAGAGGAAGGAACAGGCAGCAACCTTTGCTGTTCTGCAGCCTCTGCTGGTAATACCCAGGCAAAGAGGTTCTGGAGTGGACCTCCAGAAAACTCCAGCAGACCTGCAGCAGAGGAGCCTGACTATTAGCAGGAAAGCTATCAAACAGAAAGGAATAGCATCAACATCAACAAAAAGGACATTGACACAGAAGCCCCATCTAAAGGTCACCAACATCAAAGACCAAAGGTAGATATAGATAAATCCATGAAGACTGGAAAAACCAGCGCAAAAAGGCTGTAAATTACAAAAACCAGAATGCCTCTCCTCCTCCAAAGAATCACAACTCCTTGCAGCACAGAAACAAAACTGGATGGAGAATGAGTCTGATGAATTGATAGAAGTAGGCTTCAGAAGGTGGGTAATAACAAACTCCTCCGAGCTAAAGGAGCATGATCTAACCAAATGCAAGGAAGCTAAGAACCTGGAAAAAAGTTTAGAGGAATTGCTAACTAGAATATCCAGTTTAGAGAAGCACATAAATGACCTGATGGAGATGAAAAACACAGCACGAGAACTTCGAGAAGCATACACAAGTGTCAACAGCCAAATCAATCAAGCGGAAGAAACGATAGCACAGACTGGCGATCAACTTAATGAAATAAAGTGTGAAGACAAAATTAGAGAAAAAAGAATGAAAAGGAATGAACAAAGCCTCCACAAAATATGGGACTATGTGAAAAGACCAAACCTACGTTTGATTGGTGTACCTGAAAGTGACTTGGAGAATGGAATCAAGTTGGAAAATAATCTTCAGGATATTATCCAGGAGAACTTTCTCAACCTAGCAAGACAAGCCAACGTTCAAATTCAGGAAATACAGAGAACATCACAAAGATACTCCTTGAGAAGAGCAACCCCGAGACACAAAATCATCAGACTCACCATGGTTGAAATGAAGGAAAAAATATTAAGGGCAGCCAGAGAGAAAGTTCGGGTTACCCAAAAAGGGATACTCATCAGATTAACAGCGGATCTCTTGGCAGAAACCATACAAGCCAGAAGAGAGTGGGGGCCAATATTCCATATTCTTAAAGAGAAGAATTGTCAACCCAAAATTTCACATACAGCCAAATTAAACTTCATAAGCGAAGGAGAAATAAAATCCTTCACAGACAAGCAAACACTGAGAAATTCTGCCACCACCAGGCCTGACTTAAAAGAGCTTCTGAAGGAAGCATGAAATATGAAAAGGAAAAACCAGTACCAGCCAAACTGGTACTGCAAAAACATACCAAATTGTAAAGGCCATTGACACTATGAAGAAACTGCATCAACTCATGGGCAAAATAACCAACTAGCATCATGATAACAGGATGAAATTCACACCTAACCATATTAACCTTAAATGTAAATGGGCTAAATGCCCCAATTAAAAGACACAGACTGGCAAATTGCATGAAGAGTCAAGACCCATCAGTGTGCTGTATTCAGGGGACCCATCTCATGTGCAAAGACACGCATAAGCTCAAAAAAAGGGATGGAGAAAGGTCTACCAAGCAAAGGGAAAGCAAAAAAAAAAAAAAAAGAAAAAAAAAAAGAAAAAAAAAAGCAAGAGTTGCAATCCTAGTCTCCAATAAAACAGAATTTAAACCAACCAAGATCAAAAAGACAAAGAAGGGCATTACATAATGATAAAGAGATCAAAGCAACAAGAGCTAACTATCCTAAATATATATGCACCCAATACAGGAGCACCCAGATTCATAAAGCAAGTTCTTAGAGACCTACAAAGAGACTTAGACTTCCACACAATAATAGTGGGAGACTTGGGCACCCCACTGTTAATATCAGACAAATCAATGAGACAGAAAATTAACAAGGATATTCAGGACTTGAACTCAGCTCTTCACCAAGCAGACCTAATAGACATCTACAGAACTCTCCACCCAAAATCAACAGAATATACATTCTTCTCAGCACTACATCACACTTATTCTAAAACTGACCACATAATTGGGAGTAAAACACTCCTCAGCAAATGCAAAAGAATGGAAATCATAACAGTCTCTCAGACTACAGTGCAATAAAATTAGAACTAAAGATTAAGAAAGTCACTCAAAACTGCACAACTATATGGAAACTGAACAACCTGCTCCTGAATGACTACTGGGTAAATAATAAAATTAAGGCAGAAGTAAATAAGTTCTTTGAAACCAATGAGAACTAAGACACAATGTACCAAAATCTCTGGGACACATTTAAAGCAGTGTGTAGAGGGAAATTTATAGCACTAAATGCCCACAGAAGAAAGCAGAAAAGACAGAAAATCGACACCCTAACATCACAATTAAAAGAACTAGAGAAGCAAGAGCAAACAAATTCAAAAGTAGCAGAAGACAAGAAATAACTAAGAAAGAAGAATCAAATAGACACAATAAAAAACGATAAAGGGGAGATCACCAGTGATCCCACCGAAATACAAACTACCATCAGAGAATACTATAGATACCTCTATGCAAATAAACTAGAAAATCTAGAAGAAATGGACAAATTCCTGGACACATACACCCTCCCAAGACTAAACCAGGAAGAAGTCGAATCCCTGAATAGACCAATAACAAGTTCTGAAATTGAGGCAGTAATTAATAGCCTACCAACCCAAAAAAACCCAGGACCATAATGAGTCACAGCTGAATTCTACCCGAGGTACAAAGAGGAGCTGGTACTATTCCTTCTAAAACTATTCCAAACAATATAAAAAGAGGGATTCCTTCCTAACTCATTTTATGAGGCCAGCATCATTCTGATATCAAACCCTGCAGAAACACAACAAAAAAAGAAAATTTCAGGACAATATCCCTGAAGAATATCAATGCAAAAATCCTCAATATAAAACACTGGCAAACCAAATCCAGCTGCAAATCAAAAAGCTTATCCACCATGATCAAGTTGGCTTCACCCTTGGGATGCAAGGTGGTTCAACATATGCAAATCAATAACACACAAATAGAATCAATGACCAAAAACCACATGATTATCTCAGTAAGTGCAGCAAAGTACTTCAACAAAATTCAACACCCCTTCATGCTAAAATCTCTCAATAAAGTAGGTATTGATGAGACGTATCTCAAAATAATAAGAGCTATTTATGACAAACCCACAGCCAACATCACACGGAAGGAAAAAAGCTGGAAGCATTCCCTTTGAAAACCAACAAAAGACAAGGATGCCATCTCTCACTACTCCTATTCAACATAGTATTGGAAGTTCTGGCCAGGGCAATCAGGCATGAGAAAGAAATAAAGGGTATTCATACAGGAAGACAAGAAGTCAAATTGTCTCTGTCTGCAATAATAAACAAAATTAATAATAATTTTAATTTAATAATAAAAAATGATACTAAGAGAATAAAATACCTAGGAATCCAACTTACAAGGGATGTGAAGGACCTCTTCAAGGAGAACTACAAACCACTGCTCAACGAAATAAAAGAGGACACATACAAATGGAAAAACATTCCATACTCACGGATAGGAAGAATACATATCATGAAAATGGTCATACTGTCCAAAGTAATTTATACATTCAATGCTATCCCCATCAAGCTACCATTGACTTTCTTCACAGAATTATTAGAAAAAACTACTTTAAATTTCATATGGAACTGAAAAACAGCCTGCATTGCCAAGACAATCCTAAGCAAAAAGAACAAAGCTGGAGGCATCATGCTACCTGACTTCAAACTATACTACAAGGCTACAGTAACCAAAACAGCATGGTACTGGTACCAAAACTGATATGTAGACCAATGGAACAGGACAAAGGCCTCAGAAATAACACCACACATCTACAACCATCTGACCTTTGACAAACCTGACAAAAACAAACAATGGAGAAAGGATTCCCTATTTAATAAACAGTATTGGGAAAACTGGCTAGTCATTCGAAAATGAAACTGGACCCTTCTTTACATCTTTTACAAAAATTAACTCAAGATGGATTAAAAACTTAAATGTAAGACTTAAAACCATAAACACCCTAGAAGAAAATGTAGACAATACCATTCAGGACACAGACACGGGCAAAGACTTCATAACTAAAACACCAAAAGCAATGGCAACAAAAACCGAAATTGACAAATGGGATCTAATTAAACTAAAGAGCTTCTGCACAGCAAAAGAAACTATCATCAGAGGGAACAGGCAGCATGCAGAATGGGAGAAATTTTTTGCAATCTATCCATCTGACAAAGGGCTAATATCCAGATTCTGCAAAGAACTTAAACACACACAAGAAAAAAACAAACAACTCCATCAAAAAGTGGGCAAAGGATATGAACAGACACTTCTCAAAAGAAGACACTTAGGTGGCCTACAATCATATGAATAAAGGCTCATCATCACTGATCATTACAGAAATGCAAATCAAAACCACAATGAGATACCATCTCATGCTGGTTAGAATGGTGATTATTAAAAAGTCAGGAAACAACAGACGCTGGAGAGGATGCAGAGAATAGGAACGCTTTTACACCATTGATAGGAGTGTAAAATACTTCAACCGTTGTGGAAGACAGTGTGGCGATTCCTCAAGGATCTAGAACCAGAAATACCATTTGATCCAGCAGTCCCATTACCAGATATATACCCAAAGGATTATAAATCATTCTAGTATAAAGACACACATACACGTACGTTTACTGCAACACTGTTCACAATAGCAAAGACTTGGAACCAACCCAAAATGTGGCACATATACACCATGGAATACTATGCAGCCATAAAAAAAGAAGAGTTCATGTCCTTTGCAGGGACATGGATGAAGCTGGAAACCATCATTCTCAGCAAACTAACACAAGAACAGAAAACCAAACACCACACGTTCTCACTCATAAGTGGGAGTTGAATAACAAGAACACATGGACACAGGGAGGGGAACATCACACACCAGCCCCCGTCACAGGGTGGGGGGCTAGGGGAAGGATAACATTTTCAGAAATACCTAATGTAGATGACGGGTTGATGGGTGCAGCAAACCACCATGGCACGTGTATAATTATGTAACAAACCTGCATGTTCTGCACATGTATCCCAGAACTTAAATTTTAATAATAAATAAATAAATAATTCTGGTAACACAGCAAGACTGAATTAATTCACTCAAATATTGGCAGGGAAGACTCCACAAAGGAGGTAACATGGAGTTTGTTTGAGAAAGAATTCTTAAAGACAGAAGACTAGCAGACAGAAAGAAGATGCATGAAGGCACAGATTCACAAAGTGAATTGTAAGTAGTTTAGTGTGAGTGAAGCAGACCACACAAAAAATGCAACTGGTATACCAGAGGTAAGGCCAGAAAGACAAAGTAAGGCCTAGTTGTGAAGGGTCTTAAATATCTCGCAAAGAAACATGAAGTTCATCCTGAAGTTACCAAGAGATAGTGAAAACTGTTAAGCAATTAAGTGTAATAAAATTGAATTTTAGAAGTAAAAGTTCTTTTTATTTTTAACAATTTTTTAAATTTTTCAATAGCTTCAGGGATACAATTGGTTTCTGGTTACAGAGACAAATGGCATAGTGGTGAAATCTGAAATTTTAGTGCACCTGTTACCCAAGTATTCCCCCAACCCACCTTTTTAGTCTCTAATGTCCATTATACCACTCTGTATGCCTTTGCATACCCATAGCTTAGCTCATACTTATAAGTGAGAGCATACAGTATTTGGTTTTCTATTCCTGAGTTATGAAGTTAAAATTCTTATATTAACACAAAGAATATATAATTGGAAAAAGAGAGTGAAAATAAGAGACCAACTAGGAGTTGTTTTGCTAATACTCAAAACTCTTCTCATCTTACTTGATTCCTGCTACAAGAACTGGAAGTTGAATCTATTATGACTCCAGTATGTAGTCTGGATGTTAACTTAAATAAATTCATTAAATATGTTTATTTGATCTGCATTTAATTGTTTTCCTCTAAGTGGAGAGCGGAAAAAGAAAGTTATGATCCTTGGTTATTTTGTGGGGGTCTTTGCAATCCAAAGAAAAATCCTAGGCCTAAAAATTTCATTATCTTTTGGTGATTTAATTTGACATATATAACTGCAATCATTTAAAAAATCCACTAAGTATATAATTGTACATATACATATTTACTGAATGTATAATTTAAATTTCTTCAAACTTGTTTGAAGCTGGGCATGGTGGCTCATGCCTGTAATCCCAGAGGGAATAAAGACCACATCCCTCCAGCCCCAGTACTCACAGCCTTGTCACCTAATTCTGAGTTAGAAACCCCAGTACTGATTCCTTCATGCCATTTATATTGTTTATATCAGCCACCAGGAGAAACCCAAAATTCTAACAATACCCCTCATCACTCAGATTCTCATCACTAGACAGACCTGTGTAATCCCCATCTGACCTCATCTCTCACTCCACACACTGCAATCTCCTCCATTCTGCCCTCTAGAACTCATAATATGTCATCAGCAAAATCTTTATCTTCCTAAAACTCTTCTCTGAATCTGAGGCCCTAAGGACCCTCAGAGTGGCTGATTCACTGTTTGGAAAAGAGCTATCACACTGTGGACACAGTAATGGACTTTCCTAGAACAAGAAATGAATTCTGAGTCACTGGAATTTCCGTGGTAGTTTTTTAGAGCCATTGTTTAACACTGACCTATTAGAGGAATCTGAAAAAGTTGATCATTTCCACATCCTTAAAACACAGTCTTCACTTCTTTCTGAACACTACCATCTCTATGTTCCCATTCTACCTCAGCTGTAGCTCTTTCTCAGTTTTCTTGCTAATTCTTCATTCTCCAGACCACTAAATGCTGGAACATCCAAGGGTTCAGTACTTGGGTCATTTCTTTTCTGTACAAACACTTCCATCTTAGAGGATCTCACTCAATTTCATGACTTTAAGTATCCTCTATGAGGATTCTATTTCCAGGGAATTGTCTTGATCTATCCTGTAAGCTCCAGACTATTTATCCAACTGCCTACTGAACATCTCCATTTGGGTAGTTAATAGGAATTTCAAATTTAACATAGCCCAAGGAAATCTCTTGAGTCTCCTTCTCAAAAGTCCCTATACTCTTCACCTTTTAGTCTTCCAAGTTTCAATAAATAGCAAATCCACCTTTCTGGCTGCAAAAACAAAGAAAGAAACAAAACCATGACCCTTCTCTGTTACACCATACATCCTGAAAATTACTATAATCTGATTGGCTCTATCTCAAAATAGATCCTGAATTTGACCTTGCATCCTCTAGGATGCCTACCTGGCAAAGTTACCATGATTACAGGTATACACTATGGCCAAGAGCCATACAGCACCTGGCTTATCTCCTTCTACGCTTTTCTCCCTACAGTCTATTCTCAGTACAGCATCAAGATTATGGTAAAATAGCCAGAAAAGGTTATATCATGCCTCTACTCAAAACTCGTCACCTTTCTCTCAATCCCCCATTTCCTCATTTCTTTAGACGATCACAAAAAGATTTTTAAAATTTCAGCAGCACAGCAGGAATAAAGTCAAACAGATGCCCACTTGTGAATCTTATTACATTGTATTCTTATATTCTGTTGATGTGGCCTGGAAAACACTTGAAAATGAGATAAAGGAAAATGCTGGCCTCTTCCAAGACTTATGAGCTATGGAAAAGTTGCTTAGTTCAATTCAATAAGTATAAGTGAGTGCCTACTTGTGCTAGGTCATGGAGAAACAAAGAGACTGGGGTCACACCTCTGAGGGGCTCTCATTATAAAGAGAGAAATAGATGGATAACAAAAAATGTTACCATAATGTAGAAAGTACAATAATTGTAGAAGCATTGATGGCCTCTCACTTTATTCTAAACCACATATGTATGACTATGAAAAAGACACTATTATCATTCATGATCCTAAAAATGATTTGGGAATCTCTCAAAAGAAATAAACATAAATTTACATATACCTTTTTTAAAGGGTAAGAAAGAAAGTCAATTTTTAGTTTCAGAAATAACCTAAATCTGTACTTTCTTCATTTCCTTGGCTACCAATTTGTTGAAAATCTTCATCACTATAAAGATTTACTCACAGTTCTGAAAAGGATCTTCCTCCTTTAGTTCCATCCTACAAACAATTCTCAGCTGTAGGATACTACTTAAGAATGAATCTCAGGAAGAAAGTCAAAGTTCTCTATCTGGCTTTCACAGCTCTGTATAAGCTGGTCTTGACTCTCTGAATCTCTGTTCGACTTTATTTTCCACTATTTCAACTAAAGATTCTTTACTCCAATCAGTGTCTTCTCTCTGCTGTTCCCATCCAAATGATAGCACCTTCTTGATTGTTACACCTATCTAAGACCTATCTTAAGGTCTTCTCAATGAAAACTTTTCTATAGTAATGATTCCTTCCACTCAGTTTTCCTCAGTTCTCTAAAGTCTACTATGCTGTACATTACTTTTCTTTCTCCAGATAGAACCTAAAGTTCATCATAACAGAAGCCATGTCATACATTACTTGCAATTTCCCAAACCACTTAGCACAGAGTGGAGAACACTGACTAGAGGGTAAAATTTTACCTTAATATCCCCTGTTGTACTTGGATTATTCTTATAATAATTCAACATTTTAAAATATATCTAAATTTCTGATGTAGTAGGAATACCCTGGAAGATTATGCAAACCATGTGAAATTGTGTCATGAGCTACTAACTCCTTCTGAATATCTGATAAATATCTGTGAGGAACCAGAACAGATAAGAAAAGTTATAGGACATCAACTTAAATTGATTAAAGAACAGGGGTTTAAAAGATTAAGGAATGAGAGTTTTACATCTCTAAAAATAACGAGAAAGAAAAAGTTTAATTCATTTGTGCAACAACTATTTAATACATATTTGCTCAATACCAGAAATGGCTGTTAGACTCTGGGAATACAAAAATGAACAAGTCATATATGGCCGTTGAGATATATTCTAGAGAAGGAGAGAATTTTAAAAACAAACAAACAAGCAAAAAAAACAAGAACAGGATACATGATAAGTGTTCTAAGGACAGAAAGGGGTGTTAAAGAATCCTGGGTGACTGGCACATACCTCTTTTACGGAATACAGAGGTTTCTTTATTGATAATCTAAACTAAGACCTGCAGTATGAAAAGTATATAGCGGCCAGGCATGGTGGCTCACGCCTGTAATCCACACACTTTGGGAGGCTGAGTTGAGTGGATTACAAGGTCAGGAGTTCGATACCAGCCTGGCCAATATGGCAAAACCCCGTCTCTACTAAAAATACAAAAATTAGCGTGGCGGGTGCCTGTAGTCCCAGCTACTCGGGAGGCTGAGGCAGGAGACTCACTTGAAACAGCGAGGCGGGAGGTTGCAATGAGACAAGATCATGCCACGACACTCCAGCCTGGGTGACAGAGCAAGAGTCCGTCAGGGAAGGGAAGGGGAGGGGAGGGGAGGGAAGGGGAGAGAATGAAGTATACAAGAAAATGAAACAGGATCCATATAAGGAAAAATGACAAAGATGCCACGGGAGAACCTGATGGAGGTTAGATAAGATCCAACTGTGTGGAACATGGTAAGAAATCTAAGGTATATCTTAAGTGCAATAGGAAGCAACTACTGCGATTAATCAGGGAGAGACATGATCTAATTTAGGTTTTTAATAAGATGACTCTTGCTGCCATGTGGACAATGAATTGAGGTAACTGAGATCAGAGGATAAGATAATACCAAATGCCACCAGGAAGGCTAGTTAGCATATCCTTACATTACTCTGTACAAAAAAATGATGTGGCTCCATTTGTTATGGCATACGAACAGACAAAAAGATTCAAGATACAACTTGGAAGCGGAATGGACAGAAAAGGGAGACACTAAGGATGAATCCTAGGTCTCAGCCTTGAGCATCATGGTGAATGAGGTACATAGTTGTATAAATTTAGGAAGGCAGATGAAACAAGACATGTTAGGCTTGAGCATCCCGTAAAATACCTAAGCAGAGATGTGTAGGCAATTGGATATGAGGCACCTTTAAAAAAGAGAAAAAAAAATAAGACTGGTATAACAAAGCAGGTCACTTAGACAGCCTAAAAAAGAAGGCAGATCATCAGTGTGAAATAAATTTCATTATGTAGGCATCTGTACTGATATACTGAGGTTTAAGCCAACTTGCAGATGATTAAGATCCAAAGGAAAAAAGAAAGAATGAAATTTTACAACAAGGCTAGAAACTGTTAGTCAAAATACGCTTCGCCATGCTTGAAGTCTACAGCTTTTCCTTTAAAATTCAAACATCAAAAATGTGATCTTCAGCTTCTGAATTGTGTTTTATCATATTAAAGAACTTTCACGTATCTTACTTTACTTGAGGTATTGCTGGGTATAGTTATCATCATTTTATAAATGAAAAAAAACCGTGTGATGTTAGCTTAACATGGGCTAGGGTAAGATAAAAACTTAGGTGTTTTGGTCCCTAAGCTACTGGTTTATCTACTATACCTTCCTAATTCTTGATTTACATTTTATACTCATCATTATTTTTGGCAACTGTATTTGGCAATATAAATTTAAATATCTTGAAGAGAAAGTGACCTTTACATAGTACTATTTTTAAAATTTCTAAAAGTTAAATAATATTCAAAGCTTTAAGAAACTTGCCACAGAATTGCAATAATGCATGAGACTTTTCATCAAAATAAAAACTACATTCAATAGTATCACTCTTGAAAGCCCCTTGGGAAATAATGGCTTTTGGATTCTGCAAGTCAGCGTGACATGGCATGCAAAATTGCATCTCATGCTGAGCCAACCAGGAAAATATATGTCATCACTATGTGACATTCAGAATTTCATCTGGAAACTATAATCTTGTTCTGACTGCTAAGAGTGGGTGAAAAGACTGTTAAAAAAAATTCTGGTTGAATTTTTGCTGAATTCTTGCCAGTCTGTATAAAAACTAGAATAACTTACACTTATTTCCAAAGAACTCTATATTTGAAAAACATTCACATATTAACACTGCAATATGTTCTCAAAGAACTTTAAAATTAAGTGACATTATAGTTCAAATCACATATTATGATAATTCAAATTAATGGCTCTTTGGGAAAAAATTTTTATAATGAAACCGATGAAGTTTAAAAATGAATAAATTGTGCTAAGCAAAACTGCATTGTTCAAAATTGCACACAACAAAAACATATTGTAATTCCTTTCCTTCAGTTGAATAAACTCTATGTTTAAAAAAATTAAAATGAAGCCTGTTGTAAAGTCTGCAATCTGTCTTATGCATCTCATGTCTTTTCCTTCCAGATTTTTCTCCCTGTTCCCTAGTTCATGTGGCTAATACCTTCATAATCAATTTACCATCTTCCTATCAAAACAGTAATGTGTTTTAAACCTGCTGTGACTAATTGCAAAATAAAAAATTAGTATGTGCAAACTGGAATAGCTGGAGTTATCCTCATGAGCCATGTTTCTGCTATTCTTGCATTTTTTCTGGCATTGTATCTCATGCCCCAGAACACAGGTGTGAAAACATGATCCAACCTGGGCTGCCGCTGGGCCAATCATTGTACCTAACCTTCCTGATCATAGTGACTGTCCAAGATGTTGGCACATGATTTAAGACAGTCAAGCAAAACCCTCTTCGATTACATTTTTTTATTTTATTTACTTATTTATTTTTGGAGACAGAGTCTTGCTCTGTCACCCAGGCTGGAGTGCAATGACGCAATCTCAGCTCACTACAACCTCTGCTTCCCGGGTTTGAGCGATTCTTCCACCTCAGCCTCCTGATTAGCTGAGACTACAGGCATGTGCCACTACACCTGGCTAATTTTTGTATTTTTAGTAGAGACGGGGCTTCACCATGTTGGCCAGGCTGATCTCGAACTCCTGGCCTCAGGTGATCTGCCCGCCTTGACCTCCCAAAGTGCTTCAATTACATTTTCAATAGGCATTGGATAAGACCTGTTTCTCTTTGATCATAGGGAATTAAGTATGTGAGTTCAGAGGTACCCCAGCCATGTACAAAACTATCTATGAAATCTATGTTCAGTAAGAGAAAGTTAAACCAACACGAAAAGATGGCGTGCTGATAACATGGAATCTCTGGTTCTAAGTCATTCCAAAGAAAAGATCCATCTTTGCCTTTACCATTTTGGTTACGGGATTCAATAAATAGTCTGCCACAACTGGTTTTTAAACTGAAAATCATTTGACTATAGTTTCTGTCTCTCACAATTGAAGAGTCCTTTCTAATTTAGGAATGTTTATTTGCTAGTAAAGAAATCACCTATCAATTTGGGGAAAACCAGGCAGTAGGTTAGTAGTTGTATGTGCCCTGCCCTAGCAACATCATTACATAGCCTGCATAGGTCCCAAAATGCTTTAAGCATATCATGAGACTTGTTTCCCTCCTTTCTCAGGCGTACTTCTTCAAGAGCTGTTCAACTTCATTGGCTTCCTAACTCACCTGACTTTCAGTACCTCTATTAGCATATTCACTGGTCATTATCCCACTGATTCTCTGCCTAAGCCAGCAGATTTGGAGATGCTATTGATTTTTTTTTTTTTAACTCCTTGATCAGAAGGAGTAAAGATTTCTTTCACTATCTCAGCCAATACCTTTCTTAGTTTAAATTGGCTCCTTGGGAACTGCAGGACAGTGCTCTGGTAGCCTTGAACTACCCAGTTCTCTTCCTTTTTTCACTTGTAGTTTGTAAGAATAATTGTACAACGCAACATCTTAAGATAGGAAGGGACTGACCAAAACAGCTCAAGTTCTGTTCCAGTCCCGACTAGAAACAGTACACTGTAATGCTTTAGCCAGCAAGTCATATCACCATGGAATATAAAACCCAAAGAGAGATGTCTTCCAGGGACCCTCAGATGTAGTGCGGCATGCACAGATGAGACACCATCTAACCTGAGCAGCTTTCCGGAGTCTCGGGGAACCAAATCACACTGAATCCTAGGCTTCTATTGTCCCTTGATACCTATCTGTGAGTACAGTCATAAATCTGCTTAATGTAACTCACTGCATATGAGTGTGTTCTGTCTCACTGGACAAGTTGGTAACCACTGCACAGTGAATCTACTCCACAGGATAATCACATCTGAACCCTACATGAGAGGCTTTCTCTAGGTAATGCTAAACTTTCAGATAATAACATTCCAACACGACAGTGTTCTCCAAAAAATGTGGTGCACAAAGCTACAAGAACACCCATAGGGTGTTCCTGGCCTAAGTCCAGGAGTTTGAGACTAGCCTGGCCAACATGAGAAAATCTACTTATATTTACTTTCATCTAAAAATGAGAAACACATATAGTTACTTATTTATTTATTCAGTTATTTATTTATTTAGAGCTGGAGTCTCGCTCTGTAGCCCAGGCTGGAGTGTAATAGCATGATATCGGCTCACTGCAACCTCCACCTCCTGGGTTCAAGCAATTCTCCTGCCTCAGCCTCCCGAGTAGCTGAGACTGCAGGCATGTGTAACCACACCGAGCTAATTTTTGTGTGTGTGTGTGTGTGTGTTTTTTTTTTTTTTTTTGAGACGGAGTTTTGCTCTGTCGCCCAGGCTGGAGTGCAGTGGCCGGATCTCAGCTCACTGCAAGCTCCGTCTCCCGGGTTTATGCCATTCTCCTGCCTCAGCCTCCCAAGTAGCTGGGACTACAGGCACCCGCCACCTTGCCCGGCTAGTTTTTTGTATTTTTTAGTAGAGACGGGGTTTCACCGTGTTAGCCAGGATGGTCTCGATCTCCTGACCTCGTGATCCGCCCGTCTCAGCTTCCCAAAGTGCTGGGATTACAGGCTTGAGCCACTGCGCCCGGCCAATTTTTGTGTTTTTAGTAGAGATGGGCCATGTTGGCCAGTCTGGTCTCAAACTTCTGACCTCATGTGATCCGCCCACCTTGGGCTCCCAAAGTGCTGGGATTACAGGTGTAAGCCACTGTGCCCAGCCATAGTTTATTAATATTTAATACAGTAGACTATCATTGGAGTCCTTCCTCATGTCAGAAGGCCACAGATAACACTATGCTAAGTATACAAAGGAACAGGAACACTCAACAAGAAGAAAGAATTGCCAAAGATCCTTCAATCCTTCACTTGTTTTCAGTTAATTGTGGCATATTACAATTTACCATGCATACTTAATCAGGTTTTAGAATTTTATTACTTATTTTAACTGAATTAATACTCATAATCTGTATACACACTTTAAAAATATTCCTGTAAAACACACTCAAAAATATGGATTAAAAACAAAACTAATTTATGTGAATAAAAAAGGCAACATCCCATTAAATTGAAATAACTCATTATATAAGGAAGATGAAAATTTACTAGCCTTATGTCAGCAAACCTTTGCAAAATAGATGGGACTGAAAAATAAGTATCTTGAGTACAGTCAATGATGACCTTTTCATCTCTTCAGTCTCTTCAATATGATGTATCTCAGTGAGGTAGCTTTCCAATTATGTCAGCCATTAAAACCAACAATTGGAATAAACTTAATTAAAAATTAAACTTACAAGTTGCTATCATAACAAACTATTAAACAAATATTTAAAAAGTAATACCATGCAGGCTGGGTGCAATGGCTCACACCTGTAATACCAGCACTTTGGGAGGCCGAGACGGACGGATCACTTGAAGTCAGGAGTTCGAGACCAGTCTGGCCAACATGGTGAAACCTTGTCTCTACTAAAAAACACCAAGATTAGCCAGGTGTGGTGGTGGGCGCCTGTAACCCCAGCTACTTGGGAGGCTGCGGCAGGAGGATTGCTTGAACCCAGAAGGCGGAGGTTGCAGTGAGCTGAGATTGAGCACTGCACTCCAGCCTGGGTGACAGAGCGAGACTCTGCCTCAAAAAAAAAAAGTAATACCATGCAATATTACACCCACTGAAACATTATTGATGTATTAAAATTCTATCTGAATAGTGTAATTTAAATATTAAAATTAAAATAATCTTACACGCTTTATTACATTAAATAGTGATATTTATATTTAACATATAAATCAATAACTACTATGGATGCTTGCCCAAAAAATTGCTGATAAGAGTGCACTAAGAAAAACAATTGAAGACTACAATTTTAAGGTTAACTATTTTTAAATAGTTTCTATTTTCTGTATTTGTTCTAATTTATTCCTTCTCAGTATTCAGTAATGCTTTTAAAGAAACGTTAGTCTGCCTCGGCTGTGCCGAAGGAAACCAAGAAACCATGTTTTGGGGTGGAGGTGGGGGTTCTTATTTCCCCTCCCTCTTTTCATTGTTTTGTTCCAGGTTTGGGCCAGCATATTCAAAAGGGAAGGGAGTGAGGTAGTGCTAACAGTAATGGAAGTCAAATAACTCCAATAGGGTACAAGTAATTTTTCAACATTAATTTACCTTCCAAAGCTTTCTCTTCTGAGAAAATTTAATGAAGTCTATGCTCTACCTTCAAAGTAAAAATAGAAAGCAAAACTTGAACACATTAGAAGAAACCATACACAAATAAATCTGCTTTATAATCATAGAGAAATAAAAAGTGAGCCAAAGAGGTAAGGACCAAGAATTTTAAAAAAATTAAATATGGAATAATTGCTAGTCTCTCAAGAAAAGGACCCAACAAGATAGGACATTATATTTATATTAAATAAAGTACAGTACATTTAAAAATAAAAATAAATAAACCCAGTCTGCTTAACAAACTGAACACTTTGTTGGAATTAATCATCAAATACCAATGATAAAATACTCTGCACGGCACACATGGAGACATACTAAATAAAGTGTAATTACATCTCCTTACGAGCTAATGATTCATTTCAGGAGTTTTCACATGAACACTAGCAATGTGAGAAATTCAAATATGTGGTAAATGTCAACTTAGTAATACATTTGATAGATATGGCTATAAAAGATTGCCATCAGATGACTGAGGGATGCTTCATGTTTATGAAAGTGACAGCTATCATCAGAGACACTTCGTATTTATCACCTTCATAAACTACTACCTTCATAAAACATGAACTATTCAAAAAATCAAAGAGTTAAGGAGATGAAGTATATGGCTACAATCATCTACAGTATGGGTAACATATCAAATAATCATCTAGCATCTGTTGAAGTCCTTTAGAAAATTAATCTTAGAAATATTGTCTAATTATAAATTATGCTGATTGCCTAGAATAGTACAGAAACAACTTATAAAATAATTTGAACTTTGTGTATCATTTTAAGCTCTGCAGACTGCTAATACTTTTTCCCTTGAATTTAGATTTAGAAATAAAAATAATTTTTCTTACAATGTCCAAAACAACTCAGTAAACATATATTTTCATTAAATTCTCTGATGACTTTCTGAATTACATTTTCAAGTTATTTTACTTTAGATGTACTTCATTAGATATACTTTATTTTATTTTCAACCTTTTTGTGTTCTAAAATAGTAAAATTTTTAAGATCATCTTTTATCCCTGATAAAATCAATTTTATATTATACAATAATGTCTACCTTCATGCTTTAATATTTTCAAATGACATTTGTAAAGAAAAAATAAAATTTTAGGGCCCCTAACCACCTGAATGAACCCCCTCTTCTCAGCCAGGGCATTCCAAAGTTAACCTGAAAAACTGGTTCCCTGTATGAGAAAAACAGGAGGCTTGTCTTGAGAAAATTATACACTTTTTGATCTCTTAGATTCTCTGAAAGTGCAAAAAAAAAAAACAAAAAAAAAACTTGTCCCACATAAGTACTTGTTTGTGGAAAGAAAAATAACTAAATTAATCTATAATGATACATAGTCTTATCTTCTTATCTCTGTCCTAAAGAAGAAATGATTTTTCCTGAATGGTTAAGTCTCACATTTGTGCAGGGTTTTAGATCTTGCTTACCTGTGATCTCACTGTATAAATTATCCTTAGTCTTTGTGGTATCTCCAATTTTGTCTCCTTGTCTCTTTACATCTCTATTGCTATTATATACCCCAAGTGACTATATAGTCAAATTTCTTGAATGACTGGTGTACATAGGTTGTCCCTCCTTCAATTCACATCCGTTCCTTAACAACTAAAAGTCCTCTGGCCAACTGGCCACAGACTAACAGCCTATTTGTCAGCCTCATTGTTCCTGACGACTCTACAGCATATCATTGCACATCCACCTTCTTCTTGAAACTCTTTGGAATTGTGTCGCACATATACATGCAGCTTTGTTGCCTACTTCTCATATAGTGACGCTTCTGAACTCTCTCCATTGGCTCCTTCTCCTTACTCTTCCATTAAAAAGTTCCTTTGAATGTAATTTTGCACTCTCTTCTCATCCTGCTCTGTAGGGTCTCCTGAGAAATCTCAACCACTCTGTGGCTTCCACTATGATCCATATGTTGATGACTCCCAAGTCTATATCTCTTACTGTGAAATATCTAAGCAACACTAAAAACATTTTTTTAACCAGCTTTGTCTTGTGATATGCATACTAAAAGGAAAATATTTTTATTCTCTATTTTTTTCCAAAATTCAGCTTTTGACTTTCCATTTTAAGTTACTATGGTAGAAGCAGCTAAATAATCTCCACTATTCACTCTCCTTTTCTTTCTTAGTTAGAACACACAAGTTGTAGCCAGGTACATGGCCTTAAAGAATACATACTACATTTGCAAGACCTCTTATGCAGCTAGATAGGACCATGTAACTAGCTTCTAGCCAAGAGTATATAAACAAAATGGGGTGTGCAACTTCTGGGTAGTGCTTAATGACGTAGAAAATACCTTTTTCTTTCACTGTACTCATTTCTGCTCACTGAAATGCAGACTTGATTAACTGCTGAAGCCACCATCATGAACCATGAGGCAAGCCTGGCAATGAAGGTCACTCAAAGTAGAATAAAAAGCTTCCTGATATGGAAAGATCATAATAGCTTTAGGGTGCCTGCTTAAACTTTCTAATGAGAAACAAAATTGGATCTTGTTTAAAGCACCGTTATTTAGAGTAAGTCTGATATTTTCAGCCAAACTTAAGCCTAAACAAGATAACTGTATTATTAAACTTTGGCATAAATTTAAAATATTACATCTTGAAATGAGGTCAGCAAAAGAATGTAATTAGAAATATTCTACTCAGGCCAGGCGCAGTGGCTCACGCCTGTAATCCCAGCACTTTGGAAGGCCGAGGCAGGCAGATCACGAGGTCAAGAGATCGAGACCATCCTGGCCAACATGGTGAAACCCCGTCTCTACTAAAAATACAATAATTAGCTGGGCGTGGTGGCACGTGCCTATAGCCCCAGCTACTCAAGAGGCTGAGGCAGGAGAATCATTTGAACCTGGGAGGTGGAGATGCAGTGAGCTGAGATCACGCCACTGCACTCCAGCCTGGGCGACAGAGCAAGACTCCGTCTCAAAAAATAAATAAATAAATAAAGAAGAAATATTCTACTCAATAACCAAAGATCATACTCCAAAGACAGGTTCTTTAAAAACAAATAACAATAATCTAAAGCCTTTTATTATCTGTAATATAAACAACGTACTTTTTAAGATTTCAAGATTTTTCATATTTACTTCTCTTGAAGACCTAGGCATAAGAGATAGACTTTCCATATGCCTGATAAAAATTGAAACATCTGAAGGATCATATATATATTTTTTTATTTTGGTAGAAGCCTCAGCATTCTGGAATATATTTAAGGATATATCAAGGCCAAAAAATATATACCAACAGTAGTGTTTCACTTTTGAGTCTCATCCAGGAACTTAACTGTGCACCAGTGAGTGGAACTCAAATAAAAAAAGGTGGAACTATCAATGCCATTAGGAAACACGATCATAAAAGGTGTTTCCCAGTAGTATCCATCTTGGTAACTCTGATGCAAAATCTTTCACTATCTTAGTGCTACTGGACAGGGCTGCAAATTTAGAGTAATTCCTTAGCAAAAAAATAAAAACGGCACTGAAGTTGGCTGGCTATATATTAGGTATTAGAGATGAAATAGTAGATGACAACATTTGCATAGACCTGATTTGCAGGACTGCCCATGCCATGAAAGAAAGAAAGAAGGAAACATTCAGAGTGAAAGAAGGAAACAATCACAAAGTGCCTATACTCTGGCAATTTCAATTTTTAAAAAGTCTCATTAAATATCTTTTTAACCTTGGATAAGTTTCTTGACCTCTTTGTGACTCAATAGTCTTACTTATAAAATGAAAGGGTTATAGTATATCATTTATTCCTATAGATATAGATATAGATACATAGATAATTCCAAGTCATTTATCCACAGATATCCATATGGCTCACTTCCTCGCCTGTTTCAAGTATCTTGTCAAATGTGAACTCTCAATGAGCCCTACCCTCACAACCATAATTACTTATCATCCCATGGTTCAATAAGGCTCTGTACATTTATTTTCCTTTATTCTCTTTGTGCTTCATTTTGGCATGTTTCCATCACTATGTCTTCAAGTTAATCTCTTTTTCTTGCAATATCTACTACTCTATATCTAATTCTACTAAATTTTTATTTCAGATATTTTGTTTTTCATCTCTAGAATTGAGTTTGGTTCTTTCATATATTTTCCATTTCTCTCCTCAATGTATCCAACTTCTTGTAAATATCTGAACATAGTTATGATACCTGTTTTAACATATAGGTATTTAATATACCTGCTAATTCTATCATCTGTGTCATTTCTCAGCCTATTTCTATTGGCTAGTTTCTCTCCTGTTGGTAGTTCTCACTCCTTTGCACCTCTAGTAATTTTTTTATTGAATGTTTGGCACTGTTATATTTAAGTTGTTGTATGTCTCCATCTTGTTGTATTCCTTTTAATCATGTTGGGCTACAACAGTATTGTATTCCTTTTAATAGTAACAGTTACTTGCTATTTTGTTTCCTTCAGAGGCTGATTTACAAGTTTGTTTAAGGTGAGTCTAGGGTAGTCTTTATAAATAGTTTAGCCCCACAGGTAAGGCCTAGCCCTTCTGGTCTCTACTGAATGTCCTAAATAACCAATGAGAATTGTATACTATGGACAGTAGGAACTTCAATGCCTTCTGCCCTGTGTAAGGGTGGGAATCATTAAGATCACAGCTCCAAGGTTATTCTTTGCCAAACCCCGTGAGGTCTCATCGCCCCAGGGGCTCTTTTTCTGCATAACTTTCTCCATCTCTGGAATTTTATTCCATAATTTCTAGTCATTTCTGCCTCCCTAAACTTCAGTTCCTGTCTCTACAACTCAGAAAGACCGCTGAGCTCAGTTTAAGATGTCCTATTCTATTCTGTATTCTGAAACGTGCCCTGAGGCAGAAAGCTAGGGAAATCCTAGGGCTCACCTTTGTTTCCTTTCTATGAGGAATCACACTCCTGCACTGCCTGTTGTCCAATGTCCAGAAACTGGGGAATTTTCCCCATATATTTTATCCTGTTTGTTAGTTGCTTACAGCAGGAATATAAATCTAAACCCTGTTAGTCTATCATGGCCAGAAGCTAAAGTTCTACACTTTGAATTTATAGCATTATCTACCAAATCTACAACATTATCACATGTCTTCATTTATTATTATCTTAGCAATAGTCAAGGTGTCTTAAATTTAAAAGGCTTCTATTATTTTAACTCTGTACTTACTACGTTGACATGAGAAGCAATATATAAACATGTAAGATAAAATGGGTTATATCTTTTAAGTATGATTTATGGAGTATTCTGCTTTTTAAGTTTTCATCTCCATTCCAGAAATTTTCATCAATAATTCCAAATTAAGGTTTATAACATTTCAAAACCTAGGGTAAACAAATGTCATAGCTTTTAGGGGTTTCGTTGTTTTGAAGATTATACAGATTCTCTGGAAGATTATTTAGAATTTTGTGAAAATCGATTATCTTCATGTGGAGCAGCAAGTTTTTCTTCTGGCTTAGTCCACCGTATGTGACTATATCATTGAAATAGTGGCATTCTGTTGTTAACACATCCTCAGCCATCAAGCACATGTCCCCCTGCAGCCAGCCACTTACCACTGGCTGAATTTGGAAGAGGAAAAGGTCTGCTTCTAACTGAATAATTAAAAAGCAAAATCAAACCCAGTGCAGTATCAGCAGGTCTTGGTATTCATGTATCAAAATCACCATATAACTTGTTGGGGATGAACTTAAAATCAACATTGGACCATAGGTTGTGATGATATAACTTAAAAAATAATTTTAATAAGAACTCAGAAATAAAATTAACATTTCTCCACTGTAACATGTAGTTAAAAAATAAATTGTGTATTTTTCAACAATATGATTATACCTAATGCTACTGATTTATACCTAATGCTACTGAAAATGGCTAAGATAGTTAAAAAACAAAAATCAACAACCAAAAAAGGTAGGCAGATGTGCAAAAGACTATGAATACCTTAACAAACTCATTACAATTTATGATGCAATATAAATAATAATTAAAACAGTGATTGATAACTACATTTAAATGTATGTACATACTCTAAGAAATCATAAAATATATTTTTAATCTAAAAAAGAAGACTGTATCCTTTAATTAAAAATAAAAAAAAAGTATTAAAACATAATTCTAAGTAAAGAAAATGTTTAGCAAAGAGTATTATCAAGAAAAGAGAGAGTACCACTGCCAAGTTCACCAGAGAATTAAAAATAGTGGGCACCCAAAGGGGAAGAAATAGAATTCATAAACAATAAATGTTATACTCAACTCAAGGCCTTTTACCTTTGGTGACTGTGAGCAGTCACAAGCATTAGTTGGATGCTTATTAATTTTTATGCAAACTTGAGTGAGAATATACATTTGGTGAAATAATAATGTCCTTATCTATAAGAAAAATACCTATAGGATACCTGATGGTTCTAAAGATGGGGGAACACCAAAGACATAAAATGCAATTATCCTTAATTCTAAAGAAAAGAACCATAGTTCATATTAATAATTTAAAATAAAAAACAATGTGTTGTTTATGTTTTCATATTTTATAAATAATGATGAGAAATTACGTTTTTAGCTTTTGTTATTTATTTTCCCTCATTACAAATTAATTTCTTATAAAAACATAAAGTATAATAAAGAAGGTAAAATAATTATCAGATCAACTGGTATCATTTATGAATTGATATGTGATTGGTATGAGTTTACATATAAACTTTTCCATGCATACACAGATGCATTTCAAAATCTGTGATCACATACTTTATATTTGCATAGAAGATCTAGCAGAGAAGATGAAAGAAAGGGGTAGAAAGATGATTAAGGTGTACTGTGGTTTTCAAGAATTCACTTGAAGGAACATACTATTGAGATGCAATTCTCCATGGGTCTCTTAAGTAGAGGTAGTGATTGTCTTTGTTCCCTACTGTGTTTTTAAGGATATTTGTATAGCGAACAGCCTCATAAGACAGAAATATGATCCTGCTTCTGAGCAACGGGCAAGTGTGCTTACACCCTCGCAAAGGAGACTTAGCGCCTCCCTCTGGAGAAAAGGGCAGGCATGCTTTCTATCCATTATAAAAGGTTCAGGTTCCCTAAATTCAGAATTCCTGGCCCCCTTCATGCCACCTTATGGAAACTGGGCTCAGGGCACTAACACAAGAAAATGCTAATACTGTGATTATTGCTAATGTTGTGGATAATAAAGCTCTTTGCCTCCAGCCGAGGAGTCTCATGTCTTTGGCCAGCATCCATGAAATTGTGGATGCTGACTTGCTAGCTTAGAAGTGGAGTAAAATCATAGTCCCTTTACAGTACTTGACACATACCTGTTACCGTTTTTGTTTTTATAGGGCTGCTGGCATATTCAGAGGCCTGATATGATTGCTGCTTTGCCAAGGGTGCACTTCCAATAGACACCTCATCCTCTTTCCTTCTACAAACTGGCATAACAAGAGGAATAGCTACCACAGGCTGCTGGAAAGAGCCAAAATGAAAAACTTTTTAGTTTTTAGTTTTTAACTATTTCGTAAGCAGTAAAGGTTAAACATGGCAATACTGAGGACAGTCCTTCACAAGTTGGGGCTGAGACTTCATTATTTTAAATCAATCAATCTCTCCCTCCTTCATCTGTCCCCGCACCCCGCCTTTTCTCTCTCTCACACACACACACACAGACACACATGCACACACACACACAGAGCAATGCTTATCCATTTAAATTTTAAATTAAAATTCTGAGTGAAAACCAAAGAGCCTGTAAGTACCCAGAAAATTTAAGTTTTAGTAGGAAGTATTAAAATAACATAGAAAGAGCAAGATAAAATTTAATTTCACTTTGAAAATTATGTTCTCAAAAAAATGGAAAAGTACCCTTATAAAGTTATCCTTATAAAATGGCATTTTTAGAAACATACTTTTACAGACTGATTGTATACATGTTAATATGGATACTCCAACTTTTTTGAAGAATACTGAAAATCTCTATATTTTGTCTGACAAAAGATATCCATAGTTTATTCAGAAAGCACAGAAAAATATCTACTTAGAGAAAGCTGGAAAATATTATGATCCTCTGTTGAATGCATGCGGGCTGAGCTAGACAGTAAAGCAGCTGTTTCATCTTTATTCACTGAAATAAAATCTGAAGTTACTGCTGATGATGCCCAATACAATTCTGTCATATTATTGGCCAAAAAAAAAAAAAGGCACTTTTAAGTTTGCCATAGGATCAAAGATCAATGTTGAAGTGGGTGGAAAACAATCATCAAATGTTGGGTTTTAGCCACAGTTTGAGAAGGAAATTGTAGCTTGGGAAACAACAGATGATAACTGTAACACAGTTGTATCAGATGGTAAATCTGGCGGTGGTTGGTCAGGCTGCAGTGTAGTCTAAGGTTATCTTCAATACCACAACCAAAGTTTTATAGATCCAACCTTAAGCCTCACCTAACTTAAAATACTCAATATAATTTACATTATGAAAAAGTATTTCAATGAAAACTTGTTTATTATATAACTATGTAATAAAATAAATCATGTTCTGAAACATGGAAAAGGGCATATTATTTTACAAGTTGCTAGTCACACTAAGTAAAAAAAAAAAAAAAAGGAAAAGAAATTAGAGGCCAGGCGCGGTGGCCTACGCCTGTAATCCCAGCACTTGGGAGGCCAAGGCGGGTGGATCACGAGGTCAGGAGATCGAGACCATCCTGGTCAACACGGTGAAATCCCATCTCTACTAAAAATACAAAAAATTAGCCAGGCGTGGTGGCAGGCGCCTGTAGTACCAGCTACTCGGGAGGCTGAGGCAGGAGAATGGCGTGAACCCGGGAGGCAGAGCTTGCAGTGAGCTGAGACCATGCCACTGCACTACAGCCTGGGCGACAAGAGTGAGACTCCGTCTCAAAAAAAAAAAAAAAAAAAAAAAAAAAAATTGAAAATGAGAAAAGGAAAAGATTAAATAAATTATTGGAAGCATCATAACATGGAGTACCTGCTTGACATTTGGTATTTAGTCAAACTGATAATACACAAATCTAAATTGGAAATCATTTTTAAGATCTAGATGAGAAATGCTCCATATATTGTTAAGTCTTGATGCATTTAAGTTTCCATATCTAAAAAATAAGAGGGGGTGGAGATGGTTACTGGAAAACTTCTTTATACTCTAATATTTAGTGACTCCATAATCCCTTGAATTTCTGTCCATTTATATTCCTGGAATACAATCCAAACTCTAAAAAGTTATAACCAAGTTCAGGATTAAAATTAATATACAGCTGGCCCTTGATTAAGTTTGAACCACATAAGTTCACTTACATGTGGATTTTTTTCCACCTCTGCCACTTCTGGGACAAGACGAACCCCTCCTCTTCCTCCTCCTCAGCCTACTATTCAACATGAAGACCTTCAGGAATGATCAAATTTAGTCCTATATAGTATTTTGTCTTCCTTATGGTTTTCTTAATAACATTTTCTTTTCTCTAGTTTACTTTATTGTAAGAATACCACATATAACGCATATAATATATAAAATATATGTTAATTAACTATTTATGTTATCGTTAAGGCCTCTGATCAACAGTAGGCTATTGGTTAAGTTTGGGGGAACTCAAAAGGTATACATGAGTTTTTGACCAAGCAGGGAGTTGGTGTCCCTAGCCCTCACGTTGTTTGTTTCTAGGGTCAACTATAGAATAAGTAACTAGAGAAAATTTATGTGCTATACAGCGTAAATTCAAGCACAGTAGCTGAAAGATGCAACTAATGAAAGCACAAAGTTAAAAATCCATGTAAAATTTTATAGATCCAGTTCATGGTACTGGCAATACTAAACAACAAACAAAAAATACCTTTGGGTAGCTAAAACTCTGGGTGTATTTTTTTTTTTCTTTTTGAGACAGAGTCTCACTCTGTCGCCCAGGCTGGAGTGCAGTGGTGCAATCTTGGTTCACTGCAACCTCTGCCCTCCGGGTTCAAGCAATTCTCCTGCCTCAGCCTCCTGAGTAGCTGGGATTACAGGTGCCTGCCACCGTGCCCAGCTAATTTTTGTATTTTTATTAGGGATAGGGTTTCACCATCTTGGCCAGGCTGATCTTGAACTCTTGACCTCATGATCCACCCGCCTCGGCTTCCCAAAGTGCTGGGATTACAGCTGTGAGCCACTGCGCCCAGACAACTCTGAGTGTATTTTCACACAGGCAAGAATTAAAAGGCCAAACAAAACCACTTTCTAACACAAGAGTAAGGCTCTTGTATGCCCTGTACACAGCTGTATGCAAAATACTTTTATTTGTTGAATGACTGCTAATAAAGATGCTGCATGTCAGGCATTAAGTGATACCAAATAAGGAGTAAGACCAGTGATTTCCTCTACTATTCTAGAAATATGGCTACCTTGGTCAAAAACATCGAAATAAGCAGTATTTATTTTTAACAACCTCCTATTACCCTGCTTATATTCTTTTTCCTTCTGGAACTGTAGCTCTCCTCAAATTTCAGTTGCACTCTAGTCTCAGAGCTGTTCTATCTTTAACTCAAAACTGTCCCATAATCCCAAAATACCTAAAGCTTTTCATAGCTGCATCATATAAAAGGTAACCATCTTTCACAAATTATTAATTTAACAAATTAAAAAATACTAGAAGGTTACAAAGAATACAACATACCTATTATAACCAATAATTAATGGCTATTAACAGTTTATCATATTTGTTTTTTTAAAAAAAGGAATTCTAGATAAAACTAAAATCCCCTTTGACTGCCAACCTACTGTCCTTTCCTCCCAGAGTCAACCATTATTATGATGTTAGTACAAATCCTTCAACTTAATTTTTATACCTGTATTCACTTACAGACACACACACACATACACATTAAGGGCACTTTTAGAAAAATATATAAAAGTGCTCTCATATTGCATACATCCTGGGGAAATTGCTTTTGCATCAAATATAATTTGAGATGTCCATACTAAGGTCTATTGTATAATTTTTAATAAATGTTATATCATGTGAATATTTCATACTTCATCAACCTTCTTACAAATTTTCATTTAGGTTTTCAAATTTTCACATTATTGTAACGAATATGCAACAGCAGTCTTACACAGTATTCCTTACTTACATGAATTTCACTCTAAGAGCGTACCTACATCAAGAAGTACAAATTTGGGGTTATAAGTTCACTAATTTTCAATTTTATTAGATACTGACAAATTTATCAAGTTTTCACTCACAACAACAGTAATTATTCTCTACATTTTCACCAATACTGTATATTGGCATTTTTTTTCACCTAACAGATTTTAAGAGTAAAGATGAGTGGTCATGACTTGATAATTATTGAACCTGGGTATGGAAACATATGGCTCTACTATGCAATTCTCTCAAATTTCCATGGTGGGGTGGGGCGGGGGGAACATTCAAGAGGAAAATAGTAGAATAAGGACATTTTTAAAGTATATTTTTAAGTACGCCAAACTGTAGTAAAATAATAATGCTATCAATTGCTGTTGAAAATGTAAACTGGGCTGGATATGGGGCTCATGCCTGTAATCTCAGTACTCTGGGAGGCTTAGGTGGGTAGACCACTTGAGCCTAGGAGTTTTAGACCAGCCGGGGCAATATAGTGAGACACCACCTCTACAAAATATATATATATATTTTTTTTAATTAGCCAGGCATGGTGGTGTGTGTCTGTGGTCCCCACTACTCAGGAGGCTTAGAAAAGAGGATCACTTGAACCCACAAAGTCAAGGCTTCAGTGACCTGTGATCACAGCACTGCACTTCAGCCTGGGCAACAGAGCAAGATCCTGTGTGAAAAAAAAAAAGAAAGAAAGAAAAAGGAAAAAGAAAATGCAAACTGTATACCAATTTTGGAAGCAATTTGGTGATAAAACAAAAGTCTTAAAATATGTTTCTAAAATGCAAAACACTTGCCTAGTGCTACTAATTACACTTGTAAAAATATATTCTAAGTGAATAAAGATGAATGCAAAGATTTAGCTATGGAGATATATACTCCAACATTATTTGTAACTCTGAATGAGTGGGATTATGGTATTGGTTAGTTTACATTTTTATTATGTTTAGAGATGGGGTCTCACCCTTTTGCCCAGGCTAGAGTACACTGGTGTGATCATTGTTCACTGCAGCCTCCACCTCCCAGGTACAAATTATCCTCCTGCTTTAGCCTCCAGTGTAGCTGGGACTACAGGCCTGCACCACCATGCAGACCTAATTTTTATTTTCTGTAAAAACAGAGTCTTGCTATGTTCCCCGGGCTGGTCTTGAACTCCTGGGCTCAAGCAATTCTCACAACTTGCCTCCCAAAGTATTGGTATGGCAAGCAGTTTAGCTTCTAAATAGGGCATTGTTTCTGAATTAGAAAAATATACATATAATTATGTGCCACATAACAATGTTTCAGTCAACAATGGATTGCATACATGATGGTGATTCCGTAAGATTATAACACGATATTTTCACTATACCTTTTCTATGTTTAGACATACAAATACTTATATTGTGTTACAACTGCCTAAGGTATTCAGTACAGTAATACTCTGTATAGGTTTGTACCCTAGGAGCAATAGGCTATACCAGAGATGGGTTATAGCCCAAATGTCTAGCATACCATACCATCTAGGTTTGTGTAAGTACACTCTATGACGTTTGCACAACAACAAAATTGCCTAATGATGCATTTCTCAGAATGTATCCCCATCATTAAGGGGCACGTGATTGTATATTCATTTTAAAAGTTATAATTTTTTTAAAAGTTAAAAATCAAAATATTTGAATATGCTTGGTATCAATTAAATGAATGTCTAATTTATTTAAGCTGCTAGAACACTCTACTTGACCTACAGGGATATCTATGGTACACTGGAAATAACTGTATTACTTAGAGAATAACCCATCAAGAATTTACAAAGAAAATTTTTCCAGACTGGTTTACTGCCATTAGTCTAACTTCTGTAGCACTCATTCTCTATATTCTGCTAGAGTAAACTTTCTAAAATCCAGCTCTGTTAATACCAGTTTCCTATAGCTCCTCTTTACCCTTCAAAATGAAGTCTCAAATACCTAGGACTACAAATTTTTTTTTCAGAAATTGGTTTCCAATTTCTCCCAGTCTCTACAAGAACACTTCACTCCATTCTGGAACCACTGAAGTCTCTTTCTTGCCATGCTTTTGCATCTTCTTTGCCTTTGCTCAAACAGTTCAGTCTAAAACAACCTTCCCTGTCTGGCTCACTTAGTTTACTCAGCTTAGTTGTTAATTCAGCTTAGTTGTTAATTCCTCCTTTTCACACACTACCCTGCTTGTGAGAACTATTCCTCTTTTTTGTTTTCACATAATCCTGGACATACATATACATAGTAATTACTAAAAATGGCATTACAATATCCCTTAAGATTCTCAAATATACTACGTACTCTCAGAGGGAGGGATATTCTCACCTATGACTTTTATTTCTGTGGCCATGGTGTATAGCATACTGCCTTACATTCTGTAACTACTCATTGAAAGGAAAAATGGGGACAGGTATGGCAGAAGTTTCAAATAAAATTAGGACAAAGTGAAGAAAAACCTTTAAAACGTGCTCCTTAGAGAGTATTTTTTGTTGAACTTTTTAATTCTTATATAATTATAAAATTGTGTATTCTTCTCCAATCAACTAGCCTGAAGTTACTTCAGAAAAAGGATACAAAGCTATTCCATATAGGATATTGCAAAATTGTACTTAAGTTGATGGGAAATTATAATTCAATAAAGCACAAATTTGGCCCCAAAAATTCTTAGTTCTGTCATTTACTTACAGCTGTGTGACTATACATAAATGAATCTCAATAAACATCAGTTTCTTCATCTTTAAAATGAAAATAACAAAACTGTCAGATTTATGTTTAAGTATTCTAGAAACTATAATTGTCTACTTACTACTTTGTAATTTATACCTTTTTAAACAAACATATATTCCAACCTTTTTTGCACCAATCATCCCAATCCAAGGATTAGGTATTCGATGCATGTTTTTTGAAAAAACCTAAATATGACAAGGAAAGGTAGAGATAAAAATAAAAGCTGACCAGGTGTTGTGGCTCACACCTGCAATTCCAGCACTTTGGGAGGCCAAGGTGGGCGCATCACTTGAGGTCAGGAGTTCGAGACCAGCCTGGCCAACAGGTGAAACCTCGTCTCTACTAAAAATACAAAAATTAGCTGGGTATGATGGTATACGCCTGTAATCCCAGCTACTCGGGAGGTTGAGGCATGAGAATCACTTGAACTTGGGAGGTGGTCCCAAGAAAATCACTTGAACCAGGGAGTGGACCAAGATCATGCCACTGCACTTTAGCCTGGGAGGCAGAGTGAAACTGTGTCTCAAAACAAAACAAACAAACAATCAGAAATGCCAACATTCATTTACTGAGCAATTCTTATGTATTGCACACCATGAGAATGGACATGTAGGCACTATGAAAGAATGAAGACTGGTGAAATAGGACTCCTAAACTAGTTTCTGTTTTATAAGCCATTGTACAGAAAGCCCCTTTAGTAGTCAAAGAAACTTTATAATGACATGCAATTTCTCATGCAAAAATAAGGGAACAGAATTGTTTGAAAGGGGTAAAGTGGAGAGACAAAGGAAATCTGGTACATTTGTTAAAAAAGAATCAATCAAAAGACATATATAATTCTAATAAATGAATAAGAAAAATATTTAAGAGAAAAAACTATTTAAAAATCTCTTACCTGTTGCATATGTCTACTTGTTCGTTTCTGAGGCTGATAGATGAGCCATGTATATAAGATTGGGTCAATATTAACTGCTAGTCCTTGTATACTGCAAAGAAGTACAGCACCTAAAAGACAAGATTTTTAAATTGTTACATAATTCCTCATAAAAAACAATAAGCTATTTATCACTTTACACCATGTAGGATAGTTGTGACATAATAGACAAATAGTAACAAGCGTTGGAAAGGATGTGGAGGAATGCAAACCCTGATACACTGCTGGTAGGAATGTAAACTGGTACACCCACTTTGGAAAATACTATGGCATAACTGGGTCATATTGTAACTATATGTCTTTTTGAAGAAATGTGGACACCGAAAACTTATGTCCACACAAAAACGTGTATTCACATGCTCATATCAGCATAATTTATAACAGCCAAAAAGTGAAATCAATATAAATTTCCGTGAGTTGATGAATAAACAAAATGTGCTATTTCCATACAATGGAAAAGTATTCATCCATAAAAAGAAATGAAGTACTGATACATGCTACAGCATTGATGAATCTTGAAACATTAAGTGAAATAAGCCTGACAAAGAAAACATATTTTAGAATTCCACTTATACCGGCCGGGTGCGGTGGCTCAAGCCTGTAATCCCAGCACTATGGGAGGCCAAGACGGGCGGATCACGAGGTCAGGAGATCGAGACCATCCTGGCTAACACGGTGAAACCCTGTCTCTACTAAAAAAACAAAAAACTAGCCAGGCGGGGTGGCGGGCGCCTGTAGTCCCAGCTACTCGGGAGGCTGAGGGGGGAGAATGGCGTAAACCCGGGAGGCGGAGCTTGCAGTGAGCTGAGATCCGGCCACCGCACTCCAGCCTGGGCGACAGAGGGAAACTTCGTCTCAAAAAAAAAAAGAATTCCACTTATATGAAATTGCCGCAAGAGGCAAAAACATAGAGACAAAAAGTAGATTTGTAGTTACCAGGGCCTGTGAGAGGGGAGAGTAGAAATAACAGCTAAGAGGTATATAGTTTGAGAGTGATAAAAATATTCTGAAATTAGAAAACAATTGTACAACCTGGTGAATATACTATAAACCACTGAATCACACAATATAAAATAATTGTATGGAAAGTGAATTACATCTCATTAAAAGTGCATTTGTCCATAAAATATAATAATAAGCTCAACTTTTTAGGCAAAGAACAATTTTTATATTGGCCCTGAAAATGGAATACATTAGGTAAAATATTCCTAAATAACTTTTTCATTATATTAAAAAATTGATTCATGATTTGAAATAATTATAATAATTCAATAAATCATTAAAAATTACAATTTTTAATGTTCAAAAGCAAAGAAAAAGAGCAGCCTAGATTAAATGCAGGCCAACATTCTGACATAAAACACAAAGCTGAAATGTAACAGGTTGTAATTCCAACCTAATAACTAACCTATTTTTTGTCCCTTTCTGATGAAAAGTAGTTCAAATAGAACTTACCTAAAGCAGAATACACAATTCTCAATTTATGTGCAGGTTATATACATCTCTATATAAGTTTCTGTAATTGTACATATATTTTTAATACAAATATTATTAGCTCCACTAGGATATATGAAACATAAGGGAAGGGATATTTGCCAATTTTGTTATCAGCTATACCTGTAGCATATAGGAAATACGCCATCATACTGAATAGGGAAAAGCTGTTGCATTCCCCTTGAAAACTGGCACCAAACAAGATGCCCTCTCTCATCACTCCTATTAGACACAGTACTGGAAGTCCTGGCCAGAGCAATCAGGAAAGAGAAAGAAATAAAGCCCATCCAGATAGGAAGAGAGGAAGCCAAACTATCTTTGCAGACAACATGAAAATATATATCTAGAAAACCCCATAGTTTTGGCCTAAAAGCTCCTTAAGCTGATAAAGAACTTCAGTGAAGTCTTAGGATACAAATTCAATATACAAAAATCATTAGCATTTCTATACACTAACAACTGTCAAGTGGGAGCCAAATCAGGAATGCAATCCATTCACATTTGCCAAAAAAAGAATCAAATACTTAGGAAGACAGTTAACCAGGGAGGTGAAAGAGCCCTACAATAAGAACTACAAAACATGCTCAAAGAGATGACAGAAACAAATGGAAAAACATTCCATTCTCATGGATAGGAAGAATCAATATCGTTAAAAGGGCCATTCTGTCCAAAGCAATTTACAAATTCAATGCTGTTCCTCAAACTATCAATGACATTCTTCACAGAACTAGAAAAAACTATTTTAAAATTCATATAAAATGAAAAAAGAGCTTGAGTAGTCAAGGCAATCCTAAGCTAAAAGAACAAAGCTGGAGGCATCACATTACCCAACTTCAATCTATACTACAAGACTACAGTAACAAAAACAGCATGATAACTTTACAAAAACAGACACATAAACTAATAGAACAGAACAGACAGCCAAGAAATAAGACTACACACCTACAACTATCTTATCTTCAACAAACCTGACAAAAACAGGCAATGGGGAAAAGGATTCCCTATGCAATAAATGGTGCTGGAATTGGCTACCCATAAGCAAATAATTGAAACTGGACCTCTTCCTTAGACCATATACAAAAGTCAACCTAAGATCGATCAAAGACTTAAATAAAAACCAAAAACTATAAAAATCCTGGAAGACAATGTAGACAACCATTATGGACACAGGAACAAGCAAAGATTTCATGATGACGATGCCATGATGGGAATGGCATGGGAGAAAATGCCAAAATGGGAGAAAATTTTTGCAAACGCTGCTTCTGACCAAGGTCTAATATCCAACATCTATAAGGAACATAAACAAATCTACAAGAAAAAAAAGCAAGCCCATTAAAAAGTGGGCAAAGGACATGAACAGACACTTTTCAAAAGAAGACATACATATGGCCAACCAGCATATGAAAAAAAGCTCAAGATCATTGATCATTAGAGAAATGCAAATCAAAATCACAATGAGATACCATCTCACACCAGATAGAACAGCTGTTATTAAAAAGGCAAAAAATGACAGATGTTGGTGAGATTGTGGTGAAAAGGCAATACTTATACACTGTTGGTGGAAGTGTAAATTAGTTCAACCATTGTGGAAAACAGTGTGGCGATTCCTCAAAGAGCTAAAAACAGAACTACAATTCAACCCAGCCATCCCATTACAAGGTACATACCCAAAACAATATAAATCATTCTACCGTAAGGGCACATGCACACGTATGTTCACAGCAGCACTATTCACAATGGCAAAGACATGGAATCAACCTAAACGCCTATCAATGGCAAACTGGATAATGGACATGTGTTACATATACACCATGGAATACTATGCAGCCATAAAAAAGAACAAGATCATGTCCTTTGCAGGAACATGGATAAGGCTGGAGGCCATTATCCTTAGCAAACTAATGCAGGAACAGAAAACAAAATACCACATGTTCTCACTGATTAGTGACAGCTAAATGATGAGAACACATGGACACACAGAGGGGAAAAACAGACACTGGGGTCTATCAGAAGGTGGAGGGTGAAGGGCGGCACAAGGGAGAGGATCAGAAAAAAAGAACTATTGGTTTATTTTTTAGTACTCGGGTGGTGAGATAATCTGCACAACAAATCCCCATGACACAAGCTTACCTATATTATAAACATGCACTTGTATCCCTGAACCTAAAATAAAAGTCTATTTAAAAGAAAAAGAAAGAAAGAAAAAGTGTCTGCCTGATGGTAGGGGGCTAAGAAAGTATATATCAGAATAAACCATAGCTGGTTCTCAGGATAACTGAAAATAGTACATTTGTTCTATCATTTAAACCAGGAAAATTAGTATTAATAACAAGTCCTATGAAAACTGATATATAAAAAGACAGATAAAAGAATGAAGGAGAAAATGTAAGAGAAAAAGAAATGTATCCTTTTTTCAAAGCTTTCCACAGAATCTTCAAATGACCAAAATTTGCCTTGTATACTCCTATTCTACCATGTAGTCTACCATGTAGAATATGTGATGAAGGTTGGAGAAAGCGAAAGATAGCCAATTACCATTTTCCACAGTAAGAAGTCAATAAATAATGCTCCAAAATCAATATTCAGGAAAAAACAAGAAAAGCTATGTTATTTTAAAATATGGAAGTAAACACCAAAATGATTCCTGAAAATTTGTGAAACTAGTTACAGCTAGAAAAGGAAACATTAAAAAATGAGTTCTTGTCCACCCCCCCACCACATACAAAAAAACGTAACTGGGATTCTGAAACCTGGGACACCAGGAAAGAGAGATAGATGAGTCGTAGACTTTCTTGTGAAGACCAACAGTCCCCGATCTTTTTGGCACCAGGAACTGGTTTTGTGGAAGACAATTTTTCCACGGATTTGAGGGGTGGAGGAATGGTTTCAGGACGAAACTGTTACACCTCAGATAATCCGGCATTAATTCAATTCTCATAAAGAGAATGCAAAATCTAGATCCCTTGTATGCACATTTCATAATAGGGTTTGCACTCCTATGAGAATCTAACGCCACCAATGATCTGACAGGAGGCAGAGCTCAGGTGGTAATGCTTGCTTGCCTGCTGCTCACCTCCTTTTGTGTGGCCCAGTTCCTAACAGGCCATGGACTGGAACTGGTCCATGGCCCAGAGGTTGGGGACCTTAGCTGTAGACACTAGGAAAAAGCAGAAAAAAAGTTCTCTCTTTGAGAAAGTCTCCAATTCACTGTTATGTGACATCCACAAATTATGATCTTTCATTTATGTTTCCCATAACAAAAAAATCAGCAAGCAGTGCAGAAAACAAACCACTGTTAATGAGTCAAAAAATTAATGAATAAAACATTTTGATCCTCAAGCACTGAAGGTATTAGAATACAGAATATGAAACAGCTATGTATAAAATATTTAAAAACAAATTTATGAAAACATGAAGATAAACTATGAGAAAGCATCAGCAACAAGTAGACAGATTTTAAAGAAAAACGAAAACCATAGAAATGACAAATTGTTGAAGTAAAAAAACTCACCGAACATGTTAAAAAGCACATTAGATGCAGTTGAAGAGAGAATTAAGGAAATGGAAGATACGTAACAAGATAGTTTAGAATGTAACCCCAGACTGAAAAATAATGAAACTTTTAAAATGAAGCTAGAGATAGAGAGGTCTGAGTGAGAAGACATAGCATATGTCTTACTGGACTTAAGAAAGATATTAGAGAATGGGGAAGAGGCAATATGGTTTTAAAAAAAGGTAATGGCTGAGTATTTTACAGAAATGTTGAAAGATAATAAACTTGAAATCTAGGAGGCCCAATAAACCCCAAACTGGATAATTAAAATAAATCTACACTAAGCAAAAAAAGAAGTTGTAAACGAGTGAAGATAAAGAGATCAGAAAAGTACTCAAAAAGATAGATCACCTGAGGAAAGAATGCATAAAGGCAAATAAATTTATGACCAACTTCTCAGCCAATAGTAAACGATATCATTATATAATTTTAATTAAATACTTACATATATGTTACCTATTTTTGTACGTACTTAATGTTACATTGGAAAAACAGTAAAGAAAGAAAAAAGATTGATTTTTTAAATAATTCAGGACTATGTTTTTTAAGATTATGTATCTAAGTACAGGTCACATTATATACTATATATTTTTTAATTATGATGAAAAAATTTAAAAACCTAGTAAACAAAATGGCATATAAATTTAAATGCATGCAAACTGGGCAAGATGCAAGTATGTTAAGAAATTACAGATCTCCTCCATATTGTACAAATTATTATAGAAGTCTTTTCAGATATGTCTAAAACTAAATGTGTTCAATGAATTTTCAAACAAATTCTCAACATGTGATTGGGACACCACTTTATTTGAGATTTTATAGAGAGAAAACTGAAAAACAAACTAATAAATATTTTCAAAAGGAAAATTAAACTTGAAGGTCTTATTTTATTATAATTAAGAAGCAAAAAATACTTCACCAAACTAAAAGCTATATGATTACATTATACCAAAAATGACCTCATGAATTACAGCCAGCCTTAAAATTTATGAATGTTATAGATGATAAAAGAGAGTAATCCATTAATTTAATACCAATTTGGTTGAAATTACAATTTAGAGATAATGTTCTTTTAAATTTAGAGAGAGATTTTCATCATACACTCAATTCACAAGATACCAACCTTTAAAAATAGCACACAAGTTCTAACATATAAATTAGAACTGGGCAATTAGTTTAATATTGAGTTGACACAGACCAGATCCACCATAGATCACTAAAATTTGGCAATATTTTATTCTGTTTAATTTTAGCCTGGGAGACAAGTAATGAGAAAAGTGTGGTTTACTGCTCTCCTCGCTGCCCAAATGGCTCACTTATCCACATTCCACTCAGGCTTCACCCATTAGTTAAATCAGGGTGTCACTGTCATTTGCAGTTACATCCTATGCTGAAGAATGAGAGGTGAAATAAGAGTTAGAGACCAAAGTTGCACAGTACTAAAATTAAACATACATGCCTCTTGGCAGCTATAGAAGCTTACCAGCCAATGAGACTGTCCTATAATATATCAAGTAATATTAGGAAAAAGTATCCTGTGTTGTTTCTTAAACCAATGAATGAGACAAAAAAACACAAACATATTAATTTACATCTAAGTTGTTAAAACTATTTTTCTATTAAGCAGCTATAGTAAAAAAAATTGTAGAATTGTATAGCTACTAAGAAATTATGTGCCACTCTAATTTTTTAAGAATAATTTCGATAATTTTGGCTAAATAGTTAAGGAAACAATAGAAATAAAATAAAAGAGGAATCACTACTTCAAAAACAAGGGTAAGGAATAAAGGCAAGAAGGGAATCAGAGACTAAGAAACGACAGAGCAGAGATGAGCTGCCAACTACTAGCAACTTTATCTAGGGGAATTGTCAAATTTGGTATAAAGGAATATTAAGATTTGTAGCTGTGTGTATATGGTAGCTCATTACTTCCTCTTCTCATAGGACGTAGAAAATTGCAAGAGAATTCTATCCCATTGTAGCAACAAGAACTTTTCAACATTCATCGGAGCAGAGTTCCTAAGGGAATCCAATGAATAAAAACTGTGAAAGTCAAAGGTCTCTCACAGGAGAGAAGAAATGAATAGTAGCTATCATTCTTGGCAGAGTACTATGAGAAGAAAGTTGATAAGAAGAAAATAACTGCACTTTAAAAAAATGTTAAAAGACCCATTTGGGGGATGCATGATAGTTTAGAATCACTGAGAACTCTAGACACAGGGGATCCTACCCACTTGCCATCTATTTTCCAAAGGTGTCAATCAAAAAAAGAATGACAAGAAGCAGGGCTGGAGAGATAAGACACCCGCTGAAGTGCAGGCCCATAGATATGAATAAAGTCTGAGTGCAAAGCAGGAGAATGAAAAGAAATCTCACGAGTACTCTAAACCTTAAACTGAGTACCAGGAAGGGCAATCTGTGCCTGGCAGAAAGAAAGCAGCACTGAGAGATACCTCCCAAAGGCACAAGTCAACAAGGCATGCGGAATTCTGAAGGTGTATCAGGAGAACTAAGCAGAAACTACAAACCATACAAAAACAAAGATCCTAATCTTGCTCTCAAAGAACACAGAGTCCTGTAGTGAACTTAACATAAATTTTAAAAGAATAATATATAGCTCAAATATGGAATAAAAGCCAAAGACCAGATCCAACGGAACTATACTAATGCCGTGACAAAAGAAGAGGCATGAATTTTTGTGGACATAAACATTATTTATTATAGGCTCCATTCTCTTTATACACAACATTTGACACTACATAAAAAACTACTGTAAATATAAAAAAGCAAGAAGAAATGACTCATTATAAAAAGAAGAAACAATCAATACACCAGTCTCAGAGGTGGCCCAGATACTGGAATTATCAAACAAGGACTTTAAAACAACTTTGATAATAAAGATGTTAAGTAATTAAAAAGAGTAGACAATATGTTTGAATTGAAGGGAAATTTTAGCAGAGAGAAAGTATAAAAAAGAGTCAAATGAAAATATTATATTTTTAAAAACACAATATCAGAGGTGAAAAATGATTTCCCAAATGGACATATATCAACCAATAGATTAAAAAAGCTCAGCAAACCCCAAGAAGAATAAATGAAAAGAAACCAGATCTAGATATACCATCATCAAACAGCAGAAAACCAAACATAGAAAAAAAATTTAAATCATCCAGAAGACAAAAAAAAAAAAAAGAAAGACACAATATATATAAGAAAATCATAAGAATAATTTCTCATCAGAAATAACAGTGACCAGAAAATAATAGAATTTTTTAAATGTTAAAAAAGTCAACCTAGATTTCTATGCCCATAGAAAATGTCCTTCAAAGATGAAGATAAAATAAAAATAAAATGACAGAGAGAATTTGTCTTCAGAAAATTTGTGCTACAAGAAACTAAGATATATACTTTAGATTGAAAGGAAATTATATTAGATAGAAACTTAACTCTAGAGAAGGAATGAAGAACAAAAGGGTAAATATGTTGGTTAATAAAAAAGAGTTCCTTTTGCTACTTTTTTGAAGCATGGTCTCACTCTGTTGCCCAGGTTGGAGTGTAGTGGCATGATCACAGCTCACTGTAGCCTCTATCTCCCATATTCAAGTGATCCTCCCACCTCAGGTTCAGGGGTGCCACTATACCCGGCTATTTTTATTTTATATTTTTGCAGAGATGATGTCTCAATATGTTGCCCAGGCTGGTCTTGAACTCCTGAGCTCAAGCAATCCTTCCACCTCAGCCTCCCAAAGTGCTGAGATTACAGGCATGAGCCACAGTGCTCGGCCTAAGTTAACATTGTATCTCCTTCTAAATGACTTACGTGTCTTATTTCTCATTTGTCACAGAATCCACCAGGAGGAGGTAATGGTAACCTCAAACCATGAGTCAGTAATTAATACTTCAAGATGTTCCAAAGTTGTCCTCTGGCTTTATAATCACAATGTTAACTACTAAAACAATAAAGGTAATTATAGACAGCTTTGACGATGAAAAGCTCAGAACTACTTTTTTTTTTTTTTTTAATTTACTTCAAGTTGTGGGATACATGTACAGAACATGCAGGTTTGTTACACAGGTACACATGTGCCATGGTGGTCTGCTGCACCTATCAACCCATCAGGTAGGTCTTAAGCCCTGCATGCATTAGGCATTTGTCCTAATGCTCTCTCTCCCATTGCCCCCCACCTCCCAACAGGTGCCGGTGTGTGATGTTATCCTCCATGTCCATGTGTTCTCATTGTTCAACTCCCACTTATGAGTGAGAACATGTGGTATTTGGTTTTCTGTTCCTGTGTTAGTTTGTTGAGAATTATGGCTTCCAGCTTCATCCATGTCCCTGCAAAGGACATGAACTCATTCTTTTTTGTGGCTGCATAGTATTCCATGGTGTATATGGGCCACATTTTCTTAATCCAGTCTATCATTGGTGGGCATTTGGATGGGTTACAAGTCTTTCCTATTGTAAATAGTGCTGCAATAAACATATGTGTGCATGTGCCTTTATAGTACTATGATTTATAATCCTTTGGGTATATACCCAGTAATGGGATTGTTAGGTCAAATGGTATTTCTATAGAGTTCTAGATCCTTGAGGAACTGCCACACTGTCGTCCACAATGGTTGAACTAATTTACACTCCCGCCAACTGTGTAAAAGCGTTCCTATTTCTCCACAGCCTTGCCAGCATCTGTTGTTTCCTGACTTTTTAATGATTGGCATTCAAACTGGTATGAGATGGTATCTCATTGTGGTTTTGATTTGCATTTCTCTAATGACCAGTGATGACGAGCTTTTCTTCGTATGTTTTTTGGCCACATAAATGTCTTCTTTTGAGAAGTGTCTGTTCAAGTGGGGTTATTTGTTTTTTCTCTTATAAATTTGTTTAACTTCCTTGTAGATTTTGAATATTACACCTTTGTCAGATGATTAGATTGCAAAACTTTCTCCCATTCTGTAGGCTGCTTGTTCACTCTGATGATAGTTTCTTTTGCTGTGTAGAAGCTCTTTAGTTTGATTAGATCCCATTTGTCAATTTTGGCTTTTGTTGCCATTGCTTTTGGTGTTTCGGTCGTGAAGTCTTTGCCCATGCCATCGTCCTGAATGGTATTGCCTACGTTTTCTTCTAGGGTTTTTATGATTTGGGGTTTTACATTTGTCTTTAATCCATCTTGAGTTAATTTTTGTATAAGGTGTAAGGAAGGGGTCGAGTTTCTGTTTTCTGCATGTGGCTAGAAATACAACTTAGAAAGGACATGAAGGAGCTCTCCAAGGATAACTACAAACCACTGTTCAAGGAAATGAGAGGACACAAACAAATGGAAAAAAATTTCATGCTCACGGACAGGAAGAATCAATATCAAAAATGGCCATACTGCCCAAAGTAATTTACAGATTCAATGCTATTCCCATTAAGCTACCACTGACTTTCTTCATAGAATTAGAAAAAACTACTTTAAATTTCATATGGAACCAAAATAGAGCCCATCTAGCCAAGACAATCCTAAGCAAAAAGAACAAAGCTGGAGGCATCACACAAACTGACTTCAAACTATACTACAAGGCTACAATAACCAAAACAGCCTGGTACTGGTACCAAAACAAATATATAAACACTTGGAACAGAACAGAGGTCTCAAAAATAGCACCACACATATACAACCATCTGATCTTCAACAAACCCAACAAAAACAAGCAACGGGAAAAGGATTCCCTATTTAATAAATGGTGCATCTATAAAATTAATATCTTTTTACTAATTCCATTTCCAGAAATCTATGCTAAGGAAATACAGAAATTGCTTAGTATTAAAAATTTCCCATAGAACCATCTAAAGGTCCAAAACTGAGGACTGGTTCAACAAACTGGTGTTAGCCATGTAGTAAAATGGTAGTAGTCTTTTAAAGATAGTTGTGAAGATTATGTGATAATGATAACATTCTTGTGACCTTAACAGAGATTTTAAATACAATTTAATAAAGGTCAAATATCAGTAGAATAAAAACCTAGAAGGATATATGTTTTAAAAAATTTCAAGTGGTTTGTGATTTGTTGGTGAGTTATTTTTCTTCTGTTTTTCATATTTTTTTAATACTCCAAATCCTATTTACTCAAGATATAATTATTTTTATAATAAAGAGTTAAGGTTGGGTGCAGCAGCTCATATCTGTAATCCCAGCACTCTGGGAGGCCCAGGTGGGCAGATCACTTGAGTCCAGGAGTTCGAGACCAGCCTGGCCAAAATGGTGAAACCCCATCTCTACTAAAAATACAAAAATCAGTAGGGCATGGTGGTATACACCTGTAGTTCCAGCTACTTGGGAGGCTGAGGCAGGCGTATCACTTGAACTCTGGAGGTGGAGGTTGCAGTGAGATGAGATTGCGCCACTGCACTCCATCCTGGGTGACAGAATGAGACTCCATCTCAAAAAAAAAAAAAAAAAAAAGACCTTCACAAAATATATGTAGATATCTACAGATTTTATGCATTTAGAGGATAAATCAGATTTAAGTTATTCTTCTGCCTAAACACTGCTTTACCAATCTACTTTAAATTAAATCCAGACTTCTTACCATAGCCTGCAAAGCTGTATACAAGCTGATTCTCACCTCTCTCTGAATTCCCATCCAGTGGCACTCTCCCTGTTGACCATACTCCAGCTATCCTTCAATATATCAAATTCTTCGCTGTCCCTTCAGGTTAAATCACTTCTCTATGATCTCTTCAGAGAACCCTGTCTCTTAACACCCTATCAAATTAGGTTTTCCCATTCTTTGATATCATATTACCTTGTTTGCTATTAATTAACATTTATAATAATGTAATTTTTTGCTTACTTATTATCTCCTTAGATGGAATGCAAGCTCGTATCAGGGACCATTTCTATTGCTCAAATTACATCCAATGCCAAGCACAGTGACTGGCACTTAAAAAATACAAAATCTGTTGAATAAATGTATAAATATATTATTATATCTATCTTTAATTTTACAAACAGTTATTACAAAGTGTAGCTCCATTTCATCCAGAAGTAGGTATTGTAAAGTATGCTTCAAATCAAAGAATACTCCAAATATTACTCAATAAGAGACACACTGTGATTACCAATGACAGGTAAAACTGTTTTCTGGACTAGTTTCCAATATTTCAGGGTAATACTATTTTATGTATGCTATTCCTGTAGTCTTTATTCGGATTATACAAACAATATAGAATTACTGGGGACATTGTAGAATCAACAAAAAAGGAGGGAGAAGAAAAGGAAGTTTTATTAATCAATATTAACATTTTGCTATGGATGAAACTCCTCCTATTCGATGACTTAAAACCCTAGCTGTTCCAACATTGTAGCCCATGAAGTTAGTATCCCCAACAAGTATATATTCTAAAAATTACTACTTTTTCTTTTATGAAAAGCCTTTTCCTGTGTCATTTTTCCTGTGTCAAAGTAGATAATACTCTCTAGCATTCCTTTCCCCTTGTCCCAGACACCCCTAAATCTCCAAGTAAGCCTAAATTGTTTCTTATTCCAGTTCTATGTGGGCTTCCACCAATTCTACATAGGACAACCTGACAGAATCCAGACTCACGCCCACTGCCTCACAATCACATACAGTTTATTGAGATTATGAATCAAGGTGTTCTCTACTCCTCTGCCTTATAGATAGGTATGTGGCTTAAACCAGGTGTCATAAATTGGTCTTAATTGCCTACTTAAATCTCTATATATTTCATTTTACCCTATGCATATAATTGGTCAACATAACAATCCTCTTCCTTCCCTCTCCCTTTCTTTCTTTAACTAACACTTATGTTCAAATTATTGTGTTAGCTACTCAAGGTTCAAAGATGAATAAAGGAAAATAGCATTCTCAAGGAATCTTGTGGTGATAGTGGGAAAGAGGGACAGCAATAAACAATTATAAAATAAGGGACAGGTACAACTTTAAAACTATGGAAAGGGTAGGGTTATATGCCTCACAATGAAAGGAAAAGGGACATAGTACAAACGATTTCTAAGTAGAGTCCTAAAGAAGGAGAAGGATTCTGCCAATCATACAAGAAGCAGGAAAGAACAACACAGAAACAGACACTAGCTTGTGAACAACACGGAAATAAGGAAAAGTATGATACGTTCAGGAACATATGAGTAGTTTTAAAAGGATGGAGCAAAAATATGTAGGGAATATAGCTAGATCATGAATGCCCATTCTAGGGAATTAATCTTTTATTCTGGGAAAGTGAAATACAACTAAAGACTTAAATATACCTGGGGAAAAATAAAATCTCAAGTGTGCATTTAAGAAAAATAAAAATTAATGGAGCATGGACTATGGATTGGGGGATTTAGGGTACTAAGTAGGTAAACACTATTTAGCACCACTACTTTTAAAATTATTTAAGGCATTTGGGACAAAAATCACAAAGGCATGACCTGAGATAGTAAAAGTCATATTGAAAAGAGTGACAGATTTCTAAAAATATTTTATTTTAGAGACAGAAATAAGATTATATAACTAAATAGATTTAAGATACAGGAAGGAATAGTTTGAAGCACTGAGAGGATACAATGGTACAATCATTTATGAAAGGTACTAAAAAAATGAATTTGAAGAGAAAGATGAAGATGGTAATTTGGGAAATTAGGGATGTTTATGGGACATCTTTACCCACATAAACATATTGAGAAGCATTTAAAATATATAAGCTAACATTGTGTTTGTGTTGGGGTAGGGGGGACTCCCAGAGCTAGAACTGCAACTGAACTACAGGGAAGAAAGCAGTTAGGCTAATCAAATAATAAGAGAAATCTGAAAAGGAAATTAAGGAATGGTCAAAAGGACAGAATCAGGATACAAAAACTAAGACTATCATATGTCTCTTTCCTTGGCATTTTCAAGAGAATGGTCCAAGCACAAAATGCTAATAAAAATGGGCTTTTAAAAACATTTGATTTTATGAAAAGAACAATAGTCTTCTCACTGAGGCTTTATTTCCCTTGGTTCTCTTTCTTTCCCAATAATTAACAATAGTCTTATAACTAAATCTCCTTGGAGAGGCATGGTTCATCTCCCTTCCCCAATCCCTTTAAAAATGGAACCAAACGGTCAGGTGTGGTGGCTCATGCCTATAATGCCAGCACTTTGGGAGGCCGAGGTGGGTGGATCACCTGAGGTCACTTGAGGTCAGGAGTGGGAAACCAGCCTGGCCAACATGGCAAAACCCTGTCTCTAGTAAAAACACAAAAATTAGCTGGGCGTGGTGGCATACGCCTGTAATCCCAGCTACTCGGGAGGCTGAGGCAGGAGAACAGCTTGAACCCAAGGAGGCTGAAGACAGGCTATTTGAAAATACACACCCAGAGGTGACAAAAGAAAAAAGAGTGAAGCACATCTATCTAGATCTAGAAAATAAATTCAGAAGGTCAAATCTAAGAGTTATTGGCCCTAAAGTGGAGGCAGGGAGAGATATAGGTGTAGAAAGTTTATTCAAAAGGATAATAACAGAGGGACTTCCCAAACCTAGAGTAAGATATCAATGTTCAAGTATAAGAGGTTTACAGAACACCCAGCAGATTTGAGCCAAAGAAGACAATCTTATGAAATTTAATAATCAAACTCTTAAAAGACAAGGATGAAGAAAGGATCCTAAAAGCAATAGAAAAGAAACAAATAAACTAACAACGGAGCTCCAATATGTCCGGCAGCAGACTTTTCAGTGGAAACTACAGGCCAGGAGAGAGTGGCATGAAATATTTAAAATTCTGAAGGGAAAAACCTTTCACTCTAGAATAGTATATCCTGTGAAAATATCATTCAAACATGAAGGAGAAATAAAGACTTACCCAAACAAACAAAATCTGAGAGATTTCATCAACACCAGACCTGTCCTAAAAGAAATGCTAAAGGAAGTTCTTCGATCAGAAAGAAAAGGACACTAAGCAATAAGAAAACATCTGAAGCTACAAAACTCTCTGGTAATGGTAAGCACACAGAAAAAACACAGAATACTGTAATGCTGTAATTGTGTACAAACTACTCTTAAGTAGAATGAATAAAAGATGAACCAATCTAGGACAATAACTACAATAACTTTTCAAGACATTGACAGTACAGTAAGATATACATAGAAAAAACAAAAAGTTACAAAGCAAGGGGGTAATACATAGAAAAAGCAAAAAGTTAAAAAGCAAGGGGGTAAAGTTAATGCGTAGAGTTTTTGTTAGTTTTCACTTTTCTTGATTGCTTATTTATGCAGGCAGTGATAAGCTGTCATCATTTTAAAATAATGGGTTATAAGATAGTACTTTGTAGATTCTGGATATTAGCCCTTTGTCAGATGAGTAGATTGCAAAAATGTTCTCCCATTCTGTAGGTTGCCTGTTCACTCTGATGGTAGTTTCTTTTGCTGTGCAGAAGCTCTTTAGTTTAATTAGATCCCATTTGTCAATTTTTGCTTTTGCTGCCATTGCTTTTGGTGTTTTAGACATGAAGTCCTTGCCCATGCCTATGTCATGAATGGTACTACCTAGATTTTCTTCTAGGGTTTTTATGGTATCAGGTCTAACATTTAAGTCTCTAATCCATCTTGAATTAATCTTCATATAAGGAGTAAGGAAAGGATCCAGTTTCAGCTTTCTACTTATGGCTAGCCAATTTTCCCAGCACCATTTATTAAATAGGGAATCCCTTCCCCATTTCTTGTTTCTCTCACGTTTGTCAAAGATCAGATGGCTGTAGATGTGTGGTATTATTTCTGAGGACTCTGTTCTGTTCCATTGGTCTATATCTCTGTTTTGGTACCAGTACCATGCTGTTTTGGTTACTGTAGCCTTGTAGTATAGCTTGAAGTCAGGTAGCATGACGCCTCCAGCTTTGTCCTTTTGACTTAGGATTGTCTTGGCAATGCGGGCTCTTTTTTGGTTCCATATGAACTTTAAAGCAGTTTTTTCCAATTCGGTGAAGAAACTCATTGGTAGCTTGATGGGGATGGCATTGAATCTGCAAATAACCTTGGGCAGTATGGCCATTTTCACGATATTGATTCTTCCTATCCATGAGCATGGTATGTTCTTCCATTTGTTTGTGTCCTCTTTGATTTCACTGAGCAGTGGTTTGTAGTTCTCCTTGAAGAGGTCCTTTACATCCCTTGTAAGTTGGATTCCTAGGTATTTTATTCTCTTTGAAGCAATTGTGAATGGAAGTTCATTCCTGATTTGGCTCTCTGCTTGTCTGTTACTGGTGTATAAGAATGCTTGTGATTTTTGCACATTAATTTTGTATCCTGAGACTTTGCTGAAGTTGCTTATCAGCTTAAGGAGATTTTGGGCTGAGACGATGGGGTTTTCTAAATATACAATCATGTCATCTGCAAACAGGGACAATTTGACTTCTAACAAATATACAAGAAAAAAACAAACAACCCCATCAAAAAGTGGGGAAAGGATATGAACAGACATTTCTCAAAAGAAGACATTCATACAGCCAACAGACACATGAAAAAATGCTCATCATCACTTGCCATCAGAGAAATGCAAATCAAAACCACAATGAGATACCATCTCACACCAGTTAGAATGGCAATCATTAAAAAATCAGGAAACAACAGGTGTTGGAGAGGATGTGGAGAAATAGGAACACTTTTACACTGTTGGTGGGATTGTAAACTAGTTCAACCATTATGGAAAACAGTATGGCAATTCCTCAAGGATCTAGAACTAGATGTACCATATGACCCAGCCATCCCACTACTGGGTATATACCCAAATGATTATAAATTATTCTACTACAAAGACACATGCACACGTATGTTTATTGCGGCACTATTCACAATAGCAAAGACTTGGAATCAACCCAAATGTCCATCAGTGACAGACTGGATTAAGAAAATGTGGCACATATACACCACGGAATACTATGCAGCCATAAAAAAGGATGAGTTTGCATCCTTTGTAGGGACATGGATGCAGCTAGAAACCATCATTCTTAGCAAACTATCACAAGAGTAGAAAACCAAACACCGCATGTTCTCACTCATAGGTGGGAACTGAACAATGAGTTCACTTGGACTCAGGAAGGGGAACATCACACACTGGGGCCTATCATGGGGAGGGGGAAGGGGGGAGGGACTGTATTGGGGAGTTATACATGATATAAATGATGAATTGATGGGTGCTGATGAGTTGATGGGTGCAGCACACCAACATGGCACAAGTATACATATGTAACAAACCTGCACGTTATGCACATGTACCCTAGAACTTAAAGTATAATAAAAACTAATAATAATAAAAAAAGATAGTACTTGCATGCCTCATAATAACATTAAATCAAAAAACATACAACAGATACACAAAAAATAAAAGCAAGAAATTAAATCAAATCATCATAGAAAATTAACTTCCCTAAAAAGAAGACAGGAAAATAGAAAAGGAAGACCGCAAAACAATTGAGAAAACAGTAAGAAATGGTGGAAGAAAGTCTTTATTTATCAATAATAACACTGAATGTAAATGGACTAAACTTTCCAACAAAAGATATAGAATGGCGGAATGGATAAAAAAAACAAGACCCAATGATCTATTGCCTACAGAAACACACTTCACCCATAAAGACACTCAAATACAAAATAAAGGGATGGAAAAAGAAATTCAATGCAAATGGAAACCAAAAAAGTGCAGAAGTAGCTATACTTATATCAGACAAAATACATTTCAAGACAAAAACTTTAAGAGACAAAGGAGGTCATTATATAATGATAAATGGTAGATTCCAGAAGCGGATATAATTGTAAATTTTAATGTACCAAACACTGGAGCACCCAGATATATAAAGCAAATATTATTAGAGCTAGAAAGATAGACCCCAATACAATAAAAGGTGGACATTTCAACACCCCACTTTCAGCACTGGAGGGATCTGTCAGAAAGAAAATCAACAAAGAGACACCAGATTTAATCTGCACCGTAGACCAAATGGACCTAACAGATATTTACAAAACAATTCATTCAATGGCGACAGAATACAAATTCTTCTCCTTAGCATATGGATCTTTCTCAAGGATAAATCATGTGTTAGGTCACAAAACAAGTCTTAAAACATTAAAAAAAATAATAATAATATCACGCATCTTCTCTGATCATGGTGGAATAAAACTAGAAATCAGTAACAAGAGAATATTGGAACACATGAAAATTAAACAATATGCCCCTGAATGGCCAGTGGATCAATGAAGAAATTAAGGAGAAAATTGGAGGGCTGGGCGTGGTGGCTCATGCCTATAATTCCAGCACTTTGGGAGGCCAAGGGGGGTAGAACACAAGGTCAGAATTTCAAGACCAGCCTGGCCAATATGGTGAAACCCCATCTCTACTAAAAATACAAAAATTAGCCATGTGTGGTGGCTAATTTTTATGTGTGCCTATAGTCCCAGCTACTCGGGAAGCTAAGGCAGAAGAATCGCTTGAACTGGGGAGGCAGAGGTTGCAGTGAGCCGAGATCGTGCCACCACACTCCAGCCTGGGCGACAGAGTGAGACTCCGTCTCAAAAAAAAAAAAAAAAGAAGAAGAAGAAGAAAATTGGAAAATTTCTTGAAACAAATAATAATGAAAACAGCGTACCAAAACAGCAAAAGCAGTACTAAGGGGGAGTTTATAGCTATAAACAAATACATCAAAAATAAGAAAAATTTCAAATAAACAACCTAATGATATATCTTAAATAACTGGAAAAGCAAGAGCAAGCAAATCTGAAATCAGTAGAATAAAAGAAATAATAAAGATCAGAGCAGAAATAAATGAAATTGAAATGAAGAAAACGCAAAAATCAATGAAATAAAATTGATTTTTTGAAAAGGTAAACAAAATTGACAAACTTTTAGCTAGATTAAGAAAAAAAAAGATAAGATACAAATAAAATCAAAGATGAAAAAGGAGACACAATACCACAGAAATTGGAAGGATCATTAGTGGCTACTATCAGCAACTATGTAACAATAAATTAGAAAATCTAGAAGAAATGGATAAATTCCTTGTTACATGTAACCTACCAAGATTGAAACATGAAGAAATACAAAACCTGAACCAACCAATAGCAAGTAATGAGATCAAAGCTGTAACAAAAAGTCTCTTAGCAAAGTCCAGAACCAATTGGCTTGACTGCTGAATTCTACCAAACATTTAAAGAAAAACTAATACCAATCCTACTCAAACTATTTTCAAAAACAGAGAAGGTAATACTTCCAAACTCATTCTACGAGGCAAGTATTACCCTGATCCCAAAAACCAGACAAAGACACATCAAAAAAAGAAAACTACAATGGATGCAGTGGCTCTCACTTGTAATCCCAGCACTTTCGGAGGCCGAGGTGGGGGGATTGCTTCAAGTCATGAATTTGAGACCAGCCTGGGCAATATGGTGAAACCCTGTCTCTACAAAAAATACAAATATTAGTTGTGCATGGTAGCACATGCCTGTAGTCCCAACTACTTGGGACGCTGAGGTGGGAGGGTCACTTGAGCCTGGAAGGTCAAGGCTGCAGTAAGCCATGAGCATGTCACTGCACTCCAGCCTAAGTGACAGAGTGAGACCTTGTCTCAAAAACAAAAAAGAAAACTACAGGACAATATCTATAATGAATATTGATGCAAAAATCCTCAACAAAATAATAGCAAACCAAATTCAGCAATACAGCAATACATTAAAAAAAAAAAAAAAAAGCATTCATCATGACCAAGTCGGATTTATTCTGGGTACGCAAGTATGGTTCAACATATGCAAATCAACTAATGTGATACATCATATCAACAGAATTAAGGACAAAAACCATACGATCATTTCGATTGATGCTGAAAAAGCATTTGATAAAATTCAACATTCTTCCTTGATAAAAACCCTCAAAAGGCAGAGTACAGAAGGAACACAGCTCAACACAATAAAAGCCATATATACAGACCCGCAGCTAGTATCATACTGAATGGGGAAAATCGGAAAGTACTTCCTCGGAGAACTGGAACATGAAAAGGGTAACCACTTCACTACTATCATTCCGCAGAGTTCTGGAAGTCCTAGCTAGAGCAATTAGATAAGAGCAACAAATAAAAGGCATCCAAATTGGAAAGAAACAAGTTAAATTATCATTGTTTGCAGATTATATGATTTTATATTTGGAAAAGCCTAAGGACTCCACCAAAAAACTATTAGAACTGAAAAATTCAGTAAAGCTGCAGGATACAAAATCAACATACAAAAATCAGTAAGATTTCCAGATGCCAACAGCAAACTATCTTTGAAAAAGAAATCAAAAAAGTAAACCCATTTACAATAGCTACAAATAAAATAACTAGGAATAAATTTAACCAAGGAAGTGAAAGACCTCTACAATGAAAACTATAAAACATTGATGCAAGAAATTAAAGAAGGCACAATAAAATAAAAATATATTTCATGTTCATGGATTAGAAGAATCAATATTGTTAAAACATCCATACTACCCAGAGCAATCTACATATTCACTGCAATCCCTATCAAAATACCAATGACATTCTTCACAGAAAAAAAAAATTATCCTAAAAATAATATGGAATCAAAAACAGACCCAAAATAGCCAAACCCATCTTGAATAAAAAGAAAAAAATTGAACATTACCTGATTTCAAGTTTTACTACAGAGTTACAGTAAACAAAATAACCTGGCATAAAAACAGACATAGACCAATGGAACAGAATAGAAAACCCAGAAACAAATCCATCCATCTACAGTGAACTCATTTTCAACAAAGGTGCCAAGAACACGCATTGGGAAAAGGACAATCTCTTCAATGAATGGTGCTGGGAAAACTAGATATCCATAGGCATAAGAATAAAACTAGATCCCATCTCTCTATCTCTCACCATATGCAAATATCAAATCCAAGTAGATTAAAGACTTAAATCTAAGACCTTAAACTATGAAACTGCTAAAAGTAACCACTGAGGAAACTCTCCAAAACATTGGTCTGAGCAGAGATTTCTTGAGTAATACCCCACAAGGAAAAATGGACAAATGGGATCACATTCAGTTAAAACACTTCTGTACAGCAAAGGAAACAATCAACAAAGTGAAGAGACAAAACACAGAATGGGAGAAAATGTTTGCAAACTACTCATCTGACAAGGGATTAATAACCAGAGTAGACATGTCTCAAAAGAAGACATACAAATTGTAAATATAGAGCGACCAAACTATCGAAGAATCCCACTACTAGGTATAAATCCAAACAAAAGGAAATCAGTATATCAAAGAGGTATCTACACTCCCATGTTTGTTGCAGCACTGTTCACAATAGCCAAAATTTGGAAGCAACCTAAATGTCCACCAACAGATGAACAGATTTTTAAAATGTGATGCATATACATAATGGAGAGGCATTTAAAACCTAAATGCCCTGAATGGGTTTTAGGAAAGACACTTTATTTTAAATGCTCCTCTTTACTCATATTACATTTCCGATGGAGACCTCCTAATTCAAATAAGATCATTTTTCCCTTACTTCATCATTTATATTGAATCTGCCCTCAATTATTCAATCATTAACTAAATTAACACTTATTAGGTATCTACTATAATAGAAACTAATGGCATAAAGACAAATTAAAATATAATAGCTGCCCTTATCAACATTTATTTAGTAAAAACAACAAAGTAAATGAATGTCCTAGTCATAGTTGAAGTTTAATGAAAACAGAGAGGAGCAGAAGGCTTTGGAGTCAAAGGTGTGTGTCCATATCCGGCATTGACTGTTGTGTATTCTTGACCACATCACTTCACTGCAGATTTCTTAAATGTAAAATGAGACTAACGCCACGTAACTTGTAGGGTTGTTATGAAGACTGAATGAAACATTTATAAGATGCCTATTATACAGTAGGAACTTAAAAAGTAATAACTACTCCATCATTATTATCATAATCATCATTATCTTAGATTTAAAAATTACATGGAGACCTAAAAATAGCTCTGCCTTCAGCTTTCCTATAATTACAGGCATCATGTTCCAGCACTAAAATTTGTTGAATTATCTGGCTAAGGTAACCAATCCTACAAAACAATCTTCCAAGAGAAAAACAAAAAGGAGAAAAGACTCAATGTGTCCTATGGGGGAGGAGAGGCAGTGCTCTGGTAGGCACGTTCAAAAAATGAAAATCTAGTAGGGTTAAAATAATAGGCAAGAGTGGGGTATACTTTAATCAAGCAGGTCTTTATAGCAGGTCTTTAAGGACACTGGCTTCTATATATGCCTAAAGGAAGCCATACAAAATAACACACATTTTCTCCATTTATGTATGTCTTTATGATAGTTGGTACAGAGAGAACTACTATTCTGACCCAACCCCTGATACCTGAGTAAAATAATTCTGCATACTAGTCACCCAGTAAAGAGAGGGGGGAAACCCTTATTTATCTAATAATCTAAGGAGCCAAGACATAGCCCTGGATGATTTTTTTTTCTAAATGTTGTCTTTATCAAGATCAGATTGCTTTATGGTTGCACCAGAAGTACAATGCTGATATCCCTCACTTAATGAGAGATGCTATCTCTGCTGCTGCTGTCCTGTGTTTTCCGCTATTCTGCTTTCATGTGCTTTTACTCTACGAAAGGGGTCTGCAAACTACACTCTGCAAGCCAGAATTGATCTGCCATCTGTTTTTATACCGTCTGTCTTTATACACATTGCAAACTAAGAATGGTTTTTACATTTTTAAGTAGTTGAAAATAAATCAAAAGAATAATATTGCATGACTTTTTGGAAATCATATGAAATTCAAATTAGTGTCTATAAATAAAGTTTTATTAAAATGCAGCCACATTTATTCATTTATATATTATCTATGGCTACTGATAGGGTTTGGCTCTGTGTCTCCACCCAAGTCTCATGTCACATTGTCAGGGGAGGGGCTTGGTGGGAAGTTAATTTCACTCTTGCTGTTCCCATGAAAGTGAGTGAGTTCTCATGAGATCTGATGGTTTAAAAGTGTGTGGCACTTCCCTGTTTGCTCGTGCTCTCTCTCTCTCACTCTCTCTCATGCTCTCTCTCTCTCTCCCTCCCTTCCTCCCTTCCTCCTGCCACCATGTGAAGAAGGTGCTTGCTTCCCCTTTGCCTTCCACCATGATTGTAAGTTTCCTGAAGCCTCCCAGTCATGCTTCCTGTTAAGCCTGCAAAAACAGTCAGTAGAACCTCTTTTCTTGATAAATTACCCAATGTCAGGTAGTTCTTTATTGCAGCATGAAAACAGACTAATACAGCTACTTTCCTGCTAAAACAGCAAAGTTGAGTAGTTTCACAACAGACCATTCAAAGACCATGCCACAAAGCCTAAAAAATTATCTGGTCTTTTACTAAAAATTTGCCAACTCCTTATATGACAAGATATGGTTTCTTAGCCTAAAAGCTGAGAGGCACTGAACGCCTATCAGTTCCTCAATAATGCAGGTGAGTGTCTAATGAATTTTCCAATGAAACTCTGATAAGATCATTCTGATTCTCTTCCAATGATAATTCCAAGTAACAGCCATTATTTATTCAGTGCTTATTACCACATGCCAGGTATTATCTTCATTTTACAGATTAGGAAACTGAGGATCATTCAGAAGTGGTAACATGTTCAAAGTTTTACTATACATATGAAGTCAATCCCCTAAAGCCTGTGGGCATAAGCAGTACTGCCTGGTAAAAGAGAACAGAGAGGAATGCATTGAGAGTGATGATTTCCCTCAAAGGACAATAATATCCCACAGTGATGTAGCTAATGATGCAATAATAAATATTTTATTTACAGAAATCAAAACCAATATCCCTGAAGAATATATACTCTACCCAAGAAAACCTTTTGAAAATGACTAAGAACTTACACATCATAATTATCTTCCATTGTTAATTCCCTTGCTTCTGTCAGTAGCATCACAATTCTTAGGTACCAGACTAGCTACACCACCTTTTGCCCTTGCCAGTAGATCATACTCAAACTGGTATACGTACATGAAAAAAGTATAATCATAAAATAGCAAGGTTACCTAAATTAAGAAGTCAATATTTTATTGTATCTTCAAGTTTGTAACAAAATGTTTCCAAAAGAAATAGCGGGGTGCGGTGGCCCACACCTGTAATCCTAGCACTTTTGGAGGCTGAGATGGGTGGGTCATGAGGTCAGGAGATAAGAGACTATCCTGGCTAACAGAGTAAAACCCCGTTTCTACTAAAAATACTGAAAAATTAGCTGGGCGTGGTGGTGGGCACCTGTAGTCCCAGCTACTCAGGAGGCTGAGGAAGGAGAATGGCATGAACCTGGGAGGCGGGGCTTGCAGTGGGCTGAGATCGTGCCACTGTACTCCATCCTGGGTGACAGAGCAACACTCCACATCAACAACAACAAAAAAAAAAGAGCAGAAAAGAAAAAGAAAAAAGGAAAAAAATAGGCTGGGCACAGTGACTTATGCCTGTAATCTTAGCATTTTGGAGGCCAAGGCAGGCAGATCACTTGAGGTCAGAAATTTGAGATAGCCTGGCCAATGTAGTGAAACCCCATCTCCACTAAAAATACAAAAATTAACCAGGTATGATGCCACATGCCTGTAGCCCCAGTTACTCGGGAGGCTGAGACAGAAGAACTGTTTGAACCCAGGAGGCAGAAGTTGCAGTAAGCCGAGATCGTATCACTGCACTCCAGCCTGGGCAATAGAGCGAGATCCTGTTTTCTTTGTAATGAAGTACAGTAATACACATGGTTTTGGTTGTACACTGATTCTAATGTAGAGGCCATACTTTTCATTTAGCACGGGCACACTACTTAATGTATAACTACTATGTGGTTAATCCATGTATTGAATTAAGCCAATTCTATTTAACTCTACATTTAAACTGTTGTTTAATTTTATTACAAATATATAAGGTGGACTCACATAGTAAAGTTTGGAAATTTAAATTTCTTTTAAAGATACTTGTACATTTTTTAATTACATGAAAGATTTTGTATATCTAGTATATACTTCACTTTGTTGTCTAAAATACAAAATGTCTTTCAATGTGATATCTGCATTACTTATGATTCTTAGCCTTTATATTCATCTCTCTTCATCAACACTGAAATATTTATTAGAAATTACATAAACCCCACAATCCGTAATATAATGACACATTTCACTTTCAAACCAAATTAGAAAAATCTAAAAATAGGCTAATGGACAATAACATTAAGGAACCAACTGTTCAAAGTACAAAACTCTAAAATAGAATCTTGGAAGAAAATACTCTGTTATAAAAATATTGTTTCTAAAATCAATGTTATTTTATGACTATAAAATTCTGTTAAAAAACATTTAAATTGTGTTTTAAGGTTACTGGCAAAGACTACATTTTTGCATTTTATGACCGCAAATGACAAAATTAATCAAATACACCATACTTAAATACTAATTTCTAAAATAATTTTAAGAAAAAATGACTTATTTATAATAATCTAATTTAGAGAAAAAGTTATATCTGCTAGAGTAGTCTTAAAACATTATTTCTGTACTTGCAAAGCTATATTGTTATATATACCTAAGAATCTGAAACACTTAAATCAATTATTACCATAGGCAAGATCTTACACTTAAAACCTTTTGGAAATATTAAGGATTCAATAGTAATCAGTACCAAAACATGAAAATTTGCATGTACTTTCAAAAGATAATCATTAAAATGAGGTCTTCCCTACTTATCTTTCCCTGGTTATCAAGATCTATATAATAATGGCAGGGCACTAAAGGTAAATGGCAGGGTACAGGAGACACCACAAGGTGGTGCTAATATCCTCTCATAACTGTCTGCTATTCTTCAGATGTGTCCTAAAGTGAGACTCTCCAACCCTCAGGGTGGATACCAACTGAAACAATCTCTGGTCCAAAAGAAAAAGCAAAACATTAACAATTTTTGAAGGTTTTTGACTACTGGGTGTAGAAAATATTTTGAATTTATAATCTTTCAGAATAAATATTTGGTTTGTGTCAACATTCTTCTCATATGGTTACAGTATTACACAGGTAAAGAAAATAACTCCATAAGCAACTATCTTTACACTATTGTAATATGAAATCACTAATTTACACTCAGTGAATACACTATTATCAAGCACAAATCAAGACTCCCTTACCAATCAATAGTGCAACACTGGTACAAATTATAATTAAACAGTCCGGTATTATGAAACCCACACTGATACTGCCCAAAATCTGTTCCTCAGATTAACATTTTTATTCAGTTCTCATCTTCTGAATGTAATGAACTCTTAGAAAAACATGGAGTTTCCTCACAATTCATCTTCTGAAGGCACGGAACCAACTGCTGGAGTCAAAACTTCCTCAAGATGCTTTTAATCAGTTAGACAGACATGAGGGACGGAGGCAGAGGAGCAGTGGTCTGGCTTCAGAAAAACAGCAGCAATACAAATGCAAAACAGAATTGCCACTGGGCACATATATTAAGTGTGGGGTGTGTGTGTGTGTGTGTGTGTGTGTGTTTGTGTGATATTTAATCCCCAAAATAAACCATCCCCATTTTACTAATGAAGAAACTGGGTTTTAGAAAAGCAAAATTGCCCATGGTCACATAAACAGTACAGTCAATCTGACTTCCGAGCCTCTTTCCATTATGCCATAAAATAATTTAACTAATGTTGATGAGGATTTTTAGTACTTCATTGACAACAAAGTGTTAAGCATTTTACATTTACTTTCTTATTTAATCTACACAACAACCCTAAAAGATAATATCTTCTTATTACAGATGAGAAAACGGAGACATAGAGAGGTTGAATGACTTTACTAAGACCTTACAGCTATTAAGTAGTAAAATGAGGGATCAAATCTAAATAATGTGGCCACAAGAAGTATACCACTGAACACATCACAGTATCATCACTCACAAAATACACGATTATTTCTTTTTGGAATAAAATAAATGGCTGTTTAATGGGGAGTAAAAACAAACAAAAAAAAACTAAGCACACAAAATGAATAAAAATGCTAGGACAGATGCTATGAACAGAGACCTAAAAGAGCTTGAGCTATTAGAAACACAAAAGTTTGTTAATCTGAAACATATAGTGACAGAAACCACAAAATAGAATAGAAAAAGTAAAATGACCAGTTACCAATGGTTAATGAAAAAAAATGAGATATTTAAAAGGATAAAATATGATTAATTACAAACAATAGCTGACACGGTATAAAAAACATAAGCAACCAATTCAGATACAGCAGGTGGGGAAAGTCAGTGAAAAAGAAGACAAACTGAATCTTTCTGGAGACAGAGGTCTGAATAGGTGAGGTAGAGGTAAAAAGGGCATTCTGATCAGTTTAATAATATTTGTGTGAAAATACAGATGCAGAAAAGAAAAATTGTGCTTAGGAGTTGATCAATTAGATTGAATGTAGTGTTTTCACACAGAAGAAATTAAAGTAGAAAAGTTGAATTAGCTTTATTCTTTCAGGGTTCTCAAAGCCTAGAGGTGAATAAATATATCCATGTTTCTGGTAAATTAGTTACATTTTCTATAATAAATATTTCAGAAAGCAAAAAAATAGTTTTCAAATTACATAAAGAAAAAATAAAAAGGAAACTGGATGATTATGACATAGGAAAGGAAGTAAAACAGAAATGAAAGAGCTAATACAGAAAAGGTTGAAGAAATTATTAAGTCTATAAGTTTGCAATTCATAAAATATTCAATAATACTAGAGATTCTCCAAAGTAATTAATTTTAACTTCTATCCTTGGATAGTACATGTAGTAAAATTATAATATAAAAGTAAAGCTCACCTTTTAAAATTACTTTATCAAAAAAAAATTGTAAAACACTGTTTGTTTGAGACGGGGTCTCACTGTCCCTGGGGCTGCAGTGCAGTGGCTTGAATACAGTTCACTGCAGCCTTGATTTCCTGGCCTCAAGTGATCCTCTCACCACAGCCTCGCAGTAGCTGGGACCACAGGTATGCGTCACTATGCCCAGCTAATTTTTAAAAAATTTGTAGAGACAGGGTCTCACCATGTTGTTCAGGCTGGTCTTGAACTCCTGGGCTCCAGCAATCCTCCTGCCTGGGCCTCCCAAAGTGCTGAGGTTACAGGTGTGAGCCCCTGCACCTCGCCCAAGATACTTGTTTTTAAGCATTTTACTTCTTTTTTAGGGTGGTAAGAAAGAATGTAAAATAATTTATTCAGTGCTTCATGAAAAACTCCTAAATATACTATTTCATTTAAATCTCAGAACAACCCTTTGAGATATCATTTTATAGAAAAACAAACATAGTCACAAAGGTATAGTGACAGTCTAAATTACAAGTCAAAGTGCTGAGATTTAAATTAGTTTTCCAGTCTTCAACCTGAAAATTCTTTTTCAGTGTTATTATGAGGCCTCTATTTTCACCCCAATAAAAATTATAAGCAAATCGTTTCTGAAAATTGTGGACAATATTACCTGTGCCAGATACAATGACATGAGGTGGGTAGTACCCCTAACCTAGAGCAGTGGTTCATTCATTCATCCATCCAACAAATATTTCTTAGGCACCAACTCTATGCCAAGCACTAACAATATAGTAGTTAATAGAGAAATAAAACAAAGAAGCAAACACACAAGAAAACATCAGATTGTGACAAGTATACTTATAATAATTATAAGTAATAGAAAAGAGAATGACTGGGTGACATATTATTGAGTGGTCACAAATGCCTATGAAACTGATATGTAAGCTGACATAGGACCAGTCAAGTACAAAGCAGTAAGACAACCAAGCAAAACAGAAGGCACAGCTAGAACAACAGCCCTAAATAGGATTAAATTTGGTATGAAGGAAAGGGCAGAGTCATAGATTCATTTAGAGAGGTAGGTAGGGTTTTGTTGTTGTTGTTTTGTTTTCTTTTTGAGACTGAGTCTCACTCTCTCACCAGGCTGGAGTGCAGTGGCGCTATCTAGGCTCACTGCAACCTACACCTCCCAGGTTCAAGCGATTCTCCTGTCTCAGCCTCCTGAATAGCTGGGATTACAGACATGCACCACCAAGCCCAGCTAATTTTTGTATTTTCAGTAGAGACGGGGTTTCACCACGTAGGCCAGGATGGTCTCGATCTCTTGACCTCGTGATCCACACGCCTTGGCCTCCCAAAGTGCTGGGATTATAGGTGTGAGCCACCATGCCCAGCCGGTAGGGGATTTTTAAGTTAAGAAAAGCAGTTGCAATTTTTAATTCACAGTATGAAAAGAGAGGGCTTTAATAGGGGAATGGCATAAGATGATTTACATTAAAGGGGAAAAATCACTCTAAGTGAGATGGAAAGAATGTTAAGAGAGTAAGCTTAAATTATTAGAATTTAAGTGGTACAGCAGTTCTTAACCTTTTCCTCACCCTAAATGCCTGAGGGAAATTATATTCTCCAACAAATAACGGCAATGGAGTTAAAACTCCTTGCCCCCTTTCAGAAAGTCTGTTCTAACAGAATTATAGATAGTACTCTTCCAAAGCTTACTCTCCAACTCCCTTTCTCCCATGTCTAGGCTTTTTGTTTGTCTGTTTTTTATATTACTAATTTTTCTCTCCCTAGGCTAAAAATCCACTGAGTGTTGCTCAAATCAGAGCTGGATTTTTGTCTCAAAAGACTACTGGAGTCTGGCGTTGTAGCTCCTATAATCCTAGCACTTTGGGAGGCTAAGGTGAGAGGATCGCTTGAGCCAAGGAGTTCAAGACCAGCCTAGGCAATACAGCAAGAGAAAGAAATTTTTAAAATAAAAAATAAAACACTGTTGAGCCTTGGCCTCACTAAATATTCTTGGTATTTTAAGAACTTTTAATTCTGAATAGAGGCAGCTAAAAAGACATCTCCATAAATAACCAGAATGAATTTCTAAAATAATAGTTTGTCCAATATATAAGACATATAACTAAACCATAATAGGATATTTCCATTTAAAAATCCAATTTTGACATGCTTTCTAAATGCAAAAAAAATTTACGCAGTTTCAGAATAAAGTTATATAAATTCCAGGCACATGAACACACTAAAGACATCTATAGAAAATTAAAAGCACTCTCAGGAATCTGATGAAATAGCAAATTTTAGTTTAGGTTTCCCATTTCTTTGTATCCGGGGATATTTGTTCTTCATTGTTTAGCACAGACTTTGCAATTTAAAAAAAAAAAAAAAAAAAAAAAAAAGGCAACGGGAGGGGGCTAGAGTAGGAAGCTCACAATGATTTTCCCTAAAAGTTAAAAATTTTCATCTATTAAGAGAGAAAAATAACTTCCCAACTTGAACCAAATGTTTCCAAATACTATCCAAGTCTCAGAAAGCAAACTATGCTTCTAATTTTATTACCCTAAACAAGAATTATTTGTAGTTATAACATGTTACAAAACCAGGAAATAAGACTTAAATCCCCTTTTCTTATAAAAAGAAGGTTAATACAACAAGTTATTTTGTTAATTATGGATCTGATAATTTTAGAAATTAATTCAACCACATTTAATTATAAATGACACATTTATATACCACAAAACTTTATAAAATGCAAAACACAATTACATAAAATCAAAGACAATATAATAATATAGCGTAGTCTTCAAAGTTTTTATTTTTCATAATAGTTTTTACTGCTACAAGTCAGTGAAGAGCCTTCATCAAGGATATGAAATCTAAGACTTCTTTGGAAATATGTTCAGTCACTTTGGGGGGAAAATAGAATTTTGGCAAAACTTAAGGTCAAATAAATGGAATGACAATAAGCAGATCCAGGAACGCATCTAGTGCTATTTTTTTTTTAAATAAGTGATAACATGAGCAAACAAGTGCTGGGTATTCTGGGTTTTTTATTTATTTTTTATTTTTTTTTATTATTTTTTATTATTATACTTTAAGTTCTAGGGTACATGTGCATAACGTGCAGGTTTGTTACATATGTATACTTGTGCCATGTTGGTGTGCTGCACCCATCAACTCGTCAGCACCCATCAATTCATCATTTATATCAGGTATAACTCCCCAGTGCAATCCCTCCCCCCTCCCCCCTCCCCATGATAGGCCCCAGTGTGTGATGTTCCCCTTCCCGAGTCCAAGTGAACTCATTGTTCAGTTCCCACCTATGAGTGAGAACATGCGGTGTTTGGTTTTCTCTTCTTGTGATAGTTTGCTAAGAATGATGGTTTCCAGCTGCATCCATGTCCCTACAAAGGACGCAAACTCCTCCTTTTTTATGGCTGCATAGTATTCCATGGTGTATATGTGCCACATTTTCTTAATCCAGTCTGTCACTGATGGACATTTGGGTTGATTCCAAGTCTTTGCTATTGTGAATAGTGCCACAATAAACATACGTGTGCATGTGTCTTTGTAGTAGAATAATTTATAATCCTTTGGGTATATACCCAGTAGTGGGATGGCTGGGTCATATGGTACATCTAGTTCTAGATCCTTGAGGAATTGCCATACTGTTTTCCATAATGGTTGAACTAGTTTACAATCCCACCAGCAGTGTAAAAGTGTTCCTATTTCTCCACATCCTCTCCAACACCTGTTGTTTCCTGATTTTTTAATGATTGCCATTCTAACCGGTGTGAGATGGTATCTCATTGTGGTTTTGATTTGCATTTCTCTGATGGCGAGTGATGATGAGCATTTTTTCATGTGTCTGTTGGCTGTATGAATGTCTTCTTTTGAGAAATGTCTGAAAAGCAATGGCAGCAAAAGCCAAAATTGACAAATGGGATCTAATTAAACTAAAGAGCTTCTGCACAGCAAAAGAAACTACCATCAGAGTGAACAGGCAACCTACAGAATGTGAGAAAATTTTTGCAATCTACTCATCTGACAAAGGGCTAATTTCCAGAATCTACAAAGAACTCAAACAAATATGCAACAAAAAAACAAACAACCCCATCAAAAAGTGGGGAAAGGATATGAACAGACATTTCTGGGTTTTTTTTGAAAGAAGTCTGTCTGCTCTAGTAAGAATGTATCTCCTCAAATGAGCACTTCAATTTACATGTAAGGTGTGCCTTCAAAATTGATTAACCAATTTTTATTTGTCCTGAAATTAATAATCCTTTAATCCTTTACAACGTACTGCTCCACAACATCAAAGAATTAGAATACTGAGGTTTCTTCTAACTCTACATGGTTAAATGTTTCACCACATAAGTTTCAGTCATGCAATTTTCCTTAGAATACAGTCACTACATCTGCTTTTCTTTTATCAGTTTTTTCCAAGGACTGATACATAGTTGACTATCAAGAACAAAAGTGTGGTCAGGCATGGTGGCTCACACTGGTAATCCCAGCACTTTGGGAGGCCAAGGTGGGCAGATCATTTGAGATCAGGAGTTCAAGATCAGCCTGGCTAACATGGTGGAACCTTGTCTCTATTAAAAATACAAAAATATTAGCCAGGCATGGTGGAACATGCCTGTAATCCCAGGTACCTGGGAGGATGAAGCACAAGAATTGCTTGAACTTAAGAGGCAGAGGGTGCAGTGAGCCAAGATTGTGACACTGCACTCCAGATTGGGTCTGGAGTAAGACTCTGTCTCCAAAAAAAAATAATAATAATAAGTTTTTTGCTTGTTTTTAAGTAAATTCATTAGAACTTAAAGTCTAGGGAAAAAAGCATTTAATCAAATTATGCTATTATTGCATACAATTTTTACAATTTGCCCTTTGTGTATGTAATACTACACACACACACACACACACACACACTCTTGAGGAAGGAGAAAAGAAATGAACATAATATAAACTGGTCAAGAAGGTGATAGTTGGAGTTAACTTTAAGTTTAAACTTACCTCTTCAGAACCATAAAAGGTTCTGAAGCAAGGGAATTATCTAATCAGAATCTGTGTAGGAAAAGATAGATATGTGAAAGGGATTGATTAACTAGAGACAGAGAAACCTGACATAAGGCTACAAACGCTGTAAAATAAACATAATTAAGAGAAAATATACATTTAGGTACTGATTAGTTGACAAATCGCCTTATTTTAGAATAGCATTTTCAATTCAAAAATCTATTTCTCCAATAAAATAAATTATAAAAGGTAAGGGAAGTCTCCCTGGGAAAAGTTAAGAAGAAAAGCTCCACTTTTTATTTTTTATTTACCATTTCTGTGTTTCTTTTATTCTAAAAATACTGAAATAATTTTATAATTTAAAAACTAATTTAAAATTATATCTCTTTGAATATGAACAGTACTAAATAACTAAAATTAATTTCAAGGTAACTCAAAATATTACATATTACAATCTCCTGATTCATATAATTCATTTTACATATTACATACACATATAATTCATATTGCATATTATATATACATATTACAATTATATATTACATATATATTCATATTAAAATCTCCTGATTTATCCATCTCCTGCCATCATATAGTTTTACTTTACGAATCCTATCCAAGTGATTTCATTTTAGTTGTTAACCTATTTATCTATGTAATTATTTTTAATTTTTTATTGGCTGTATTATTTTTCATTGAATCTTTGTGCAAATCAGAAACGCATGTTAACTTTAATACTTCTCACTTGGTGACTGCCACATATCAAAAGCATCACTAAATCTTGAAAATTTTACTTCCTAAATTATCATCAAACCTCCCTACTAAGATTAAACTCCTATTTGTCTCTCATAGGAACTGCTACAATATTCTCTTTACTGGTCAAGCAACACTCACTCTCACGCATACACATACCTATCATACCAGTTCTCCACAGGGCAACCAAAATGATCTTTCCAAAATGCATCCTGATCCTGTTAACACCAGTATTGCCCCTTTCAATGGCTTACCATTGCTTTAAAAATGAAAACCTGAAATCTTACATGGAACACAAGTCTCCACAGGGTGTGGCCACTACATTTCTCTACAACATTATCTTGCACTACTTTCCCTGGAGCTCTCTCCCGTCCTTTACTTCCTCCTACTCACCAAATTATTTCTCCTCCTTCATTCTGTTTGAAACGCCGTCGTCTTGACTGAGTTAATTCCTACAGAAATTCTTTCATATCTAATCTCAAACTTCACTTCTTGAAGAAAGTTTCCTGTGATCTTCCAAACCAACAGAATCTCTGACTGTATAATCTCATAACACTGATGTATCTCTCTTCTGTGATGTTTACTGTAATTGCAATTTTATGTGTGATTTCTTGTCCTTCCCACTCATATGCTCTATGATGGTTAAGTGTCAGATATTTCTATGCATTTTTGCCATCCACTGTATCTTTGCCACTCCACCAAAAACAAGTGACTTAAGTATTAAAAAAAAGTACATACTGAAATAAATGAATACAATGTAGAGACTGCAAAGTATTTAAAATCTTCCTTCCTCTCCTCTAATCACCAGAAACAACCACCATTAATATTCTGCTGCATATTCTTGAAGACTTTTTTCAAGGATTATAGAAACATATGTATCTATAATTATATATTTTTAAATACTGAATCATAATTAGGGTTGCCAGATTTAGCAAATAAAATACAGGAGGATCAGTTACATTCATATTTCAGATTAACAATAAAAGCATGTCCCAAACATTATTTGTTGTTTATGTAAAACTCAAATTTAACTAGGCATCATGTATTTTTACCTGGCAATTCTAATCATAAAATACATACTGTCCTAAATGTGATTTTCTCCATTATGGATTCGAGATTTAGTTTTTGGTATATTTGTGGGAGATCTTAACTTGTACCTCCAATAAGAAACTATTAGTCTGAGAAGTAAAAGAAAAAGCATGATATTTTCAAATATAAAAAATATCTCATATTCTTTAAAAATATATTTCTATTCTTTTAGTGAGGTAGGAAGTAATCCATTTCAAGTACAAAAACCGACATACTTGAAGTGTTATAAATTTTCTCAGAATAATATTCAAGGTGGGCAATTGGAGGCATGTTTTCATGCTACAAAAAAACTCCTCTAATTCAATTTCATGTGCATTTCCAAAAAAGTAAATTATTTTAACTGTATATTAACATTGTATCATTAAAATTATGGGAGGAAACAAGTAATTTATACTTAAGAATAACACACTATAAATTACTGAAAAATAAAGGTATTTGTTAGGTGGTTCCTCCTTATAAGTAATCATCGTACTTTATTATTCCATGAAGATAAAATGATATGACCAAACTTTTATCATTTAAAGCAAACTTTAAAGTGTTAATACCAACCCTAATTCTCTGATCAAAATCACCATATTTGACTTTTAGAATAGATAGTTGTTTTAAATGGTTCCACAGGGAAACTAACATCATCTAATTTATGTCCATGATGTTTAGCACTGCAGAGGTAAAACAAATAACTTCTGCATGTCATCTGAAAAGTTTATTTTCATGACTGCTTTATTTAACAATCTTGATTTCATCTATAATCACAAATGCAATGTGCTAAATATGGGCTAGAAAGTGGGTTTATTTTGTTAGCAACTTAAAAAGATAGGCCATAAAAATGATGTTTGTACCAAATAGAGAATCCTTATGGCAGGCATACTCTATTAGTAACCCTGTTGCAGAAAGCCCTCCAGTGCGCAGAAATATGTGGCATCAGTCCTGTGCCAAAAGACCAAGGTGACCATGAGCTAACTGGAGTCAACAAGTATATCCACTATGACCTGCTAGAAAAGAAAATTAACAGTGTTAACAAATGATTGAACCAGGCTCTGATCCTCTTGGAGTTCATGTATGGATACCTGGATGACCTCAAGCAACTGAGCAGAGTAAGATGTACCTGCATAGGCATTCAGGATACCATGGACCATATGGCCACAGTACAGTTCATCAGCAGAGAGGTGGCCAAATGGCCATATCATCCACCATCCACTGTGATCATCAGACAAGGCTCAGCTCAGCAGTAAGAAAGGTCTGTGCCAGGCCAAGGACATAAATCAGAAAGCATAATTTCCTGGCAACTGCGGATATGAACTATAGTGTGGGCTTTTAGAAGCTTGGACCTAGAATCAATTCGAAAGCTACATATACCCTAGGATTCTTCTTATTCCACTACCCCCACACCTCAATAGTGGTGGCTTGCAGGGCATATACATTGGAGCTGGGGAGGCTGATGCAGTGGATGGCAGGAGTTGAAGTGCCACAAGATGAATGGTGTGAAGCTGACAGGCACAATCTCAAGCTAGATCTGATCCACAGATGTGATCCTGAAGGTGGCAAACACGTACTGTGGAGTACCAGTGGCCTAGTGTAGAATCCATCTCATACACTGGCCTGATGATAACCTGAACATGGGTGTAGAAATTGTGGCCCTCAGTGTTCTCTTAGAACCACAGAATAAAGAAATAACTGGGTAAGACAGGCTAAGGAGACAATGCCAATCCAAGATAAAATCAAGGATCCTGACCCTGATTGCCATTATAAATGACAGGTAAAAATTAACCTCAACAAGCTGAAGCCCTATGTAAATAAGCCCTTTACCCCGACCTGGCCCACACTGTGGAAGTAGTAGGTACTGTAGTGAAGGAGAAATGGACTTTGGACATCAAAGTGGGTCTGATCAACAACTGTACCAACTCAAGCTATGAGGACATCAGGTGCTCAACAGCTATGGCCAAGCAAGTGCTAGCTCATGGGCTCAAGTGCAAGTCACAGTTCACCACAGCACTGGGATCTAAGCAGATCTACACCAATATTGAGCATAAGAGTTATTCACAGATACTATTGGATATGGTAGGCATTGTCCTGGCCACTGTCTGTAACCCCTGCATTGGCCAGTGGAACAGGAAGGACATAATAAAGATGAAGAGAAATGCAATCCTCACCTCCTACAAGAGGAACTTGACAGGCCACAATAAAGCAAACCTGAGGCCCATGCCTTCATCATGTCCCCAGAGATTCTCAAGCCCTAGCCATTTCTGGCACCATCAACTTCAACCAAGAGATTTACTTCCTGACAACCATGTACAGCAAGAAGTACAAATTGGAGGCTCTAGATGCAGATGAGCTTCCCTAAGCAGAGTTGACCCCAGGAAGGACACCTACCAGCACCCCCACCACAAAGATATCAGTAGGCAGAGAGTGGATATGAGCACACCCAATAAGTGCCTGCAGCTCCTGGAGCCTTTTGACAAGTGGGATGGCAAAGACCTGGATGACCTACAGATTCGCATATCCTTACAAAAATGAAAAGGAAGTATACCACTGACTACATTTTGAATGTTGGCATATGGCTCAAGTTATTGAGGCACCAGTACAACATCTCCAATAACCTGTTTATTGGTGCCATAAACACTGAAAACAATAAATGCCAACTCTTTGGTAAGGCTGTCATCAGGAGAATGCCCACTACTGTAAGAAACATGCCGTCAGATGGATGGTTATCAGACATGAGAGCCATGGCAATCTGGGAGCATACAGCACTAGAACCCTGCCACAGTGGGAAGAGAGGGCATCATCATCAAGAGCTTCACCAGGATCCAGGAAACCAATTTCAAGAAGCCAGCCTGCTGCCCCTTACCTTTACTGACATGACAAACTACAAGATCTACCCTATGCATAATCTCATCATCCAAGGCTGGAAAGGCTTTGCCCTGGCAAGCCCCTCAAATGTATCATCAAGAACTCCAAGAGGACTGAGGAAACCATCCTTCTGAACCACAAACTTCTACAAGACCCCAATTCAATGGTTCCATGCTGACAGTACTCTGAACAGAATGATGGAACTTTAGTACTAGGCTCCATGCTCATCCAGCCACTGCTCTGCCTGCCCACCTGCCTGCCCACTCTGCTATCTGAATCCAGCTCAGGTGTCACAAGTGTAGTTCCTTGTGTGTCATGAGAATTGGATCTGATCCAGCTATGGCTTTCTGCTCTAAGATGGCATGGCTACACACTTCTCCCTGCCCTCCCCTCCCTTGACCTGAAGAATAACTCATGGTTGGAGGGGTTCTTAAAATAATTTTCAGCCCCTTATCCTCCTTTTTTCAGTTTGATTCAGATCTTGAGCAGCTCCATGCAACTGTATTTATTTTTGATGACAAGACTACTACCTAAAGAACTTTTTCTCCTGCCTCATCATTTCACTGGCGACTGAAGGATTTTAAATAACCTTTTGCTCATGTAGGGAAAATCAGAAGCTTAATTTCACAAAAAGTGTATATAAGAAAAGGGGCATAAAAAAATAGCACAGATAATTTTAAGTAAAGGTCAACAAATTAAGTTCTACTGGCTGTTTTATATGGCTCACAAACAATGGTTTTACAATTTTAAATAGTTTTTTTAAAAAAAGAAAAAATATATAATAATGTGTATATGTGAAAGTTACACAAAATACAACCAAACTCATTCCTTTATATAGCCCATGGGTGGTGTTGCACTACAATGACAGAATTCAGTAGGTGCAATAAAGGCTGTATGGCCCACAAAGCCTAAAATAGTTCCTATGTGGTCCTTATAGAAATAGTTTGCCAGTCCCTGATTTTGAAAAAGAAGGTTAAGGTGGGCAGATTTGCTCTAGTAGATACCAAGAACTATAACACTTCAGTAATTAAGACATTGGTATAAAAATAAGGAAACAGAAAAGGAAGCAGACTAAAGAGCTCAGAAACAGAGCAGTGCATACCTAGCACACTATAGTATTGCATACCTAGCATTGCATACTATAGCAGTGATGGCTTTGTAGGTTAAGGAGAAAAGATAAACTATTCAAGAAATGGTACAAGGAGAACTAGTTATCCATACAAGGAAAAAATGGATCCCTAACTAACACCAAAGAATGAGGTGGGCGAGACTCAATTCCTAAATGATAAGAGGAAAACTTGAAAATATTTTTTAAATATGCAGAGGATCTTTAAAATTCAAGGTAGAAAAGGATTTTTTCAACAAGCCACACAAAACACAAACCATGAAAGAAAAAATAGATAAATCTGACTACTTTAATACTGAAATTTCCCACACATCAAAACTGATTATGTAAACAATTGGAAAACAAGCCACACATATAATTGGGAAGAATCAGAATCTACAATATAAAAAACTGTACAAACCAATGAGGTGAAAAAAACTCACTAGAAAAAAAGAGGAACATCTGAGTAACCTGAAAAAAAAAAAGTTCAAATTCACTAATAACCAGGGAAAGGCAAAATAAACCTGCAATGACTTAACATTCAGATCAGCAAAAATCCATATAAGGCTGACAATACAAATATGGGTGAGGATGTAATGTGAAGTAACAAGAAATCTCTTGCTCTTCTAAAGGAAATATAATGTGGTACAGCTACTTTAGAGTAATTTGGCAATATCCAATAAAGTAAAAGACATACCTACCTATAACTTAGCAATTTCAACCTAAGTATAGAATAAGAGAAATTTGAAAACACATAAATAAGGAAACAATATACTTTGTCTAGACTAACACTATGGAGCTTTCCCCTATGTTTTCTCCTAGCAGTTCTACAGTTTCAGGTTTTATATTCCTTTAATCCATTTTTGACTTGATTTTTGTATATGGTTTGAGATAAGGATCCAATTTCATTTTTGTGCATGTGCACAGCCAGTTTTTCCAGCACTGTTTAATGACGAGACTATCCTTTCCTCATTACACATTTTTGGTACCTCTGTTGAAAATCCATTGACTATAAATGAGTGGGTTTGTTTCTGGGCCTTCTAACTTGTTCCATTGATCAATGTGTTTATTTTTATACCAGTATCATCCTGTTTTGGTAACAATAGCTTTATATGGTTTGAAATCAGATAGTTGGATATCATCATTTTGTTCTTTTTGGTCAAGACCATTTTGGCTATTTGGAGTCTTTTGTGGGTTCATAAGAATTCAAGAATTGTTTTTTCTATTTCTGTGATAAACGACATTGGACTTCTGATAGGGATTGCACTGAATCTGTAAGTCATTTTGGATAGTATGTACGTTTTCACAATATTGATTCTTTCAATCCATAAACACAGGACATCTTTATATTAGTGTATGTTTTCTTCCATTTCTTTCATCAGTGTTTTACGGTCTTCAGAATGGTTTTACAATTTTAAATGATTGAAAAAATATTTCATTGCCTGGGTTTAATTTATACTTACATTTTTTTTTGTTGTTGTTCTTGCTATTGTAAATTGAATACATTTCTTACTTTCCTTTTCGGATAGTTTGTTATTAGTACACAGAAATGCTACTAATTTTGTATGTTGATTTTGTATTCTGCAACTTAAAGCACAGGCAATAACAACCACAAAAATAGACAAATGGATGGCATCGACCTAAAAACCACAGCCAAGGAAGCAATGAACAAAGTGAAGCAAACCCACAAAATGAACTTCTACAAGTTCAGCTTTTTTAGATTTCACATACATGTGAGATCATATGGTGTATTTTTCTGTGCCTGGCTTAAAATTGACTAAAGTCAATTAATAATGTATTATGTATTTCAAAATAATGAAGACAGTAAATTTCAAATGTCTCACTGTGAAAAAGGATAGGTAAACAAGATGACAGATACGTTAACTGTCTTGATTTAATCATGCCACATTGTATACAAATATCAAGACATCACTCTGTGCCCCATATATGTATACAATTATGATTTGCCAATAAAAAATAATAGTAACTTTTAAAATAAGAGTATACAATCCAAAATTGTTTTACCAAATTCTAAAAATAAATCATCAGCAATAAAAATAAATTGCAGTACATTGTATTCATAAAACTGCAATTAAGTGCCTGAATTAAGAATTATAGAACTCAAAAAAGAAAACTCTCCCAACACCAGTCGGGAGCCTCGTGTCTGCGCTGTCCAGGCCAGGCTGTGGTTTGGCCCTGAAGCCAGTAGAGGAGGCCTCTTGACTATGGTCTCTGTTTTGCGTTAAATGTTTTCTCCTCCTGTGTGGCCCAGTGCCACATGGGCTCCGGTGGGACGCCACGGGGTTTGACCCAGATTGCTGATGTTATTGGTGGGAAAGGCAAAAAAGACAGAAAGATCCCAGAATATCTAATACATTTTAATAGTTGGAACAGAAGCTGTGATAGATGGGCAGCCAAAGATCATGTGCACTGTAATACAGGTGCAAATTAAGGATGACAGCATGGTCTCCATCTCCCAGCGCGAGGGACACAGAAGACCGGCGATTTCTGCATTTTCAACTGAGGTACTGGGG
>NC_045440.1:101423857-101427358 GCF_002776525.5 Piliocolobus tephrosceles | reverse complement strand
AAAAATGTTCAAATCCGTAAAAAAAAAAAAAAAAAAAGGATGACAGCATGAATTGGCAAGAAAAGCTGCAGCTTACCTGAGAGGCACAGGAAGAAGGAAGTCTGTCTGGCATCGACTCTATCTAAAAAAGCCTCCCAGTTGAAGACAAAGATGAAAATGCTGAAAATTCAATAAGCAGTTCTCCAACAGTAGTGAAAACAAGGATGAAAAATAAGTGAAGAACGTGTTATTGAAGAAGAGACAAGTGCAAGAACTGGAGCTGTAAACAGAAAGGGAAATGGAAGAAAGAATAATAACTAATTGCATAATGTGTAAAAGATAAAAACAATAAATTTAACGTTTAAATGAAAAAAAAAAAAAGAAAGAATAATAACTATAGAAATCCCTGAAGTTCTGAACGAGCAGCTTCAGGGTGATCGTTACTACATTAACAGAAGGAAACAGTTAATGAAACTTCCATGACAGACCAACATCATAATGATTTTGGAGTCCTACGAGAAGCATTTTGCTATCAACACAGTTTTTTCAGCCAATGAGAGGCCTTGACACCATCACACTATGCAGCACGCCAACATGAAGGTGCATTATATCCCAGCAGAAAAGAATGCTGACCTTTGTAAGGAGATGATGGATGGGTTAAGAATAACCTTTGATTACACTACCCCATCAGTTATAATCTATCCATGGGAATAAGCTCGGTATAAAAAGGTTGACTTCATCTAAGTGTTTTCTTTCAATTAAGGAAAGCATCACCGACAATAAAAGGAACCAGGGGGAGCTCTCTCCCAGCCCACCTTTGTTGAATCCATCCACACCATAGTCCACAGAGAGTCAGACAACCACAGCTGAACCAGCCACCCACAAAAGGCACAAAGCCAAGCTGGAAGCATTGCAGGCTCTGAGGTGGTCCACATGCCACACCACCAACTGCAACAGGCTGGCTGAGAGCAGGCGTCACCTCACCCAAGTGCCAGCAGCAGGCCACATCGACCAGCATGCTCCAGGCTGCTCCTGAACCTGGAGAAGAAAACACCTGTGCATCATCTTCAACCTCTGCCTCCTGGCAAGGAAGAAAGTGCTGCATTTACTGGTGTTGAAGGGAAAAGAACTAACTAAATAAATGAGGTCCTCTCATGGAAGTTTGTGCCTGATAATTACCACCCAGGTGACCAGCCACCTCCACCTCCTTCACATTTACGGGGCACAACATTTGCTCTGACTTTTGGTAAAACTTCCAGAAATCCTTGGAAAGATGTCCTAGTCTGAGAAGAATCTGAAGGCTTTATTGAAACACTTTGATCTTTTCTACAATTTTTAGCAGAATACCATGATGACTTCTTCCCAGAGTTGGCTTATGTTGCTGTCTGTGAGGCATATTACAGCACCTAGAAACTCCCGGGAATTTATTAAAGTGTTCGTGAGTCTGTAACAACTCCTCCATCTAGCTTTGCACTCTGGGTTCCAACTGTTCCAACTAACAAGGCACTGGGTTTTATTTACCCAGAGCACAAAAGTAACACCCACGTGGGGACTCTGGCAGAGGTGGGCTCTGTTGTTTGAGTTGCCCACGTAACTGTAGTTATTCTGTTAGGAATTACTTCCTGGGTGTCTGAAAGTGTTCTGACAAGATACTTGCTACTAAGGAGGCTATCTGTGATGGCAGAAAAAAAGGGCAACTGTGTTCACAGTGAAATGTTCATGAAAGTATACATAGGTTAGGCCATTTCACTAGATGTTGGAGTTTGTAAGCAGAAACCACAATGTTTTGTTATTTGTTGGCATTAAACAAAATTTTTTTTTGCAAATTATTTTTATTCTATTGCTGAGACTGAGCAACTCTGTCCAACAAATTTTAGTTTGTATTTGGAAACCACAAAGTAGTCTAAAAGTATTGTAGAGAAGATTGATATTGAAGGGGGGAAAAATGCAGCTATACATTTGCTTCTAACAGTGAAACATGATTTTTGGTGACATAAAGAAAGCACTGCCTTTCTTGCTTGAGATTTTACAGCATACTTTGTTGTGCAATGTTATGGTTCCCTTTCTGTAAAACATTACTTTTAGCAACCTAAATACTGCCTGTCTTATTTGAAAAAAACTGGAAAAAAAAAAAAAAAAAAACTGACGTGGTTTGGATCTGTGTCTCCACCAAAGCTGATATCAAACTGTAATCTCCAGTGTTGGAGGTGGGGCCTGGTGGGAGGTGACTGGATCATGGGATGGATTTCTCATGAATGGTTTAGTGCCATCCCCCTGTGTACTGTCCTCATAATAAGTAGTGAGTTCTCATGAGATCTGGTCGTTTAAAAGTACATAGCACTCCCTCTCTATTCTCTCTTGCTCCTACTCCGTCTCCACCTTCCCCCACAATTTTAAGCTTCCTGAGGCCTCCCTAGAAGTCAACCAGATGCCAGCATCATGTTCCTGTACAGCCTACTGTGAGCCAGTCAAACCTCTCTTCTTTACCAGTTACCCAGTCTCAGGTATTTTTTCATAGCAATGCAAGAACAACCTAATACAAAAACTCTTCCAAACTTAATATTGAATAAATGTTCAAAAGAATACAGATAGCAAACAAACCAAAACATGCAAAACAACATGAAACTTAAATATTTTTAAAATGATATATATATACTAAAAGTATTAAAAGGCACAGGAATAATAATCACTAACTTTAGAATAGTGCCCAGCTCTGATATGGTGAAATAGGAGAAAGAACATCATGAGGAAATTTAAAAATTGACTTTCTTTTTGATCTGGGATACTCATCATATTATTCTCTATTTGCATATCTGACATACCTCATAATAAAAAGGAAAAGAAATAACCACTGATCTACCACAGACAGAGTGGGAGAATACATGTCTTCCTGTAGTGGACCTCATTATTAATCAAAGATGCTAAAATTTTATCATGGTAACAACCTCTGTTAATTAATAAAAATTATAAGAATGACCAAGCTTCAAAACGATAACATTCTGCAACATATAAAGGATTGAGAGGCACTGAATTTCAAAATAATGCTTCCATGTATAAGCAACATAAGGTAACAAAATAATTTGACATTGTTTTCATTAACATTGAATCCATTTTTATATGCCAGGAAAAATAAAAGCTAAAATTAAATATAATGTGCTTAGAATAGGCTTTAACATGTGAATCACATACCGTCAATACTGTCAATTCTCAGAACTCAAATCTTATTTTCTTAGTAAGTATATTTATATATATTTTGAAATACAAATATATCCTTGTAGAAAAATATTCTGTGGGTACTCTAACAGATTACAGAAAAAGAAAATAGAATATAGTATGCAAGAAATAAGTACAAAAACCTCATGAGATAAAGACCTAAAAAAATGATGAGATACACTATGTTCAAGGATTAAAGACTCAATATTGTCAAAATGTCCATTTTGTTCCTGAAGATTATCTACAAATTCAGTGAAATCCCAATCAAAATTCTAACCGGTGTTTTTTTTTTTTTTTTTTTTTTTTTTT
>NC_045440.1:101375706-101423757 GCF_002776525.5 Piliocolobus tephrosceles | reverse complement strand
TGTGTGATGTTCCCCTTCCCGAGTCCAAGTGAGCTCATTGTTCAGTTCCCACCTATGAGTGAGAACATGCGGTGTTTGGTTTTCTCTTCTTGTGATAGTTTGCTAAGAATGATGGTTTCCAGCTGCATCCATGTCCCTACAAAGGACGCAAACTCATCCTTTTTTATGGCTGCATAGTATTCCATGGTGTATATGTGCCACATTTTCTTAATCCAGTCTGTCACTGATGGACATTTGGGTTGATTCCAAGTCTTTGCTATTGTGAATAGTGCCGCAATAAACATACGTGTGCATGTGTCTTTGTAGTAGCATAATTTATAATCCTTTGGGTATATACCCAGTAGTGGGATGGCTGGGTCATACGGTACATCTAGTTCTAGATCCTTGAGGAATCGCCATACTGTTTTCCATAATGGTTGAACTAGTTTACAATCCCACCAACAGTGTAAAAGTGTTCCTATTTCTCCACATCCTCTCCAACACCTATTGTTTCCTGATTTTTTAATGATTGCCATTCTAACTGGTGTGAGATGGTATCTCATTGTGGTTTTGATTTGCATTTCTCTGATGGCGAGTGATGATGAGCATTTTTTCATGTGTCTGTTGGCTGTATGAATGTTTGTTTTTAATAGAAACTGACCAGTTGATAACAAAATATACAGAGAAAACAAAAAACATATAGTAGTTTACATAATCTTTTTAAATAGCAAAGTTAGAGGACTCATATTACCTGATTCAAAGATTCAGTATATAGCCACAGCAAACAAGACCATGGTAACTGGCATGACCATGGACAAACATATTAAAAAAACAGAATAGAATTCCAGAAATAAAATCATGCATATGTTGTCTATTGATTTTCAACAAACATGCCAGGGCAATGAATGGGGAAAGTCTTTTCAACACACGATGCTTTAATAGCTGGATAAACAAATGAGAAAAAAAATCCAAAAACTTGATTTCTACCTCACAACTATTCATAAAAGTTCATTTTTTGAATCACAGAATTAAAAGTAAAAGCTAAACTATAAGGCTTTTAGAGAAAAATATAGAAGGATATCCTAGATTTCTTAGAGAAGTCACAAAAAGCACTAATCATAAAAGCACAAATCATTAAAAAATTGACAAATGTGACTTTACCAAGGTTTTAAAATTGTATTCTTTGTCAGACATTGTTATGAAAAAGAAAAAACAAGGAAAAGACTAAGAAAATATATTATCCACACATATAGCTGACTTGTATTCAGAATACATAAGGAACTCTTACAATTCAATTAAAGACAAACCATTAACATAAAATGGGCAAAAGACCTTCAAGTATTTTAAGACACTTCACAAAGGAAGGTATCTGAAATGCCAAAAGGATGAAAAGATGATTATTATTAGTTACCGAGAAACACAAATTAAAACAAGAATGAGATATCATTTCAAGCTTAGTAAAACATAAAATGACTACACCTAATATTGGCAAAGATATGAATGGAACAATGTAATTCTCATTGTAACACACATTGTTGGTGGGAGTGTTAAGTCATATAACTACTTGGAAAAAAGGTCTAATAGTTTTTTATAAAGTTAAACATACACCTACCTTATAATAACAATTCCACTTCTAAATATGTATGCAATAGAAATAACAATATATGTCCACAAAAGGCTTGTAAAAGAATGTTATAGCAGGTTTAAACACAATAACCACAAAACAGAAATAATACAAAAGTCCATCAACAGTAGAATGAAGTAGTAAACTGTACTGTATCCATACAATGGAATATTATTTGGTAAATCAAAAACGATAAACTACTGATACACACAAGACAAATGATTTCAAAAACATTGTGTGAAACATTAGACACTGATACATACATATATACATCCAGAGAATTATTCTGAGTGAAAAAAGCCAATCCCAGAAAGGTTATATATTACATGACTATTTACATAACATTCTTGAAATGACAAAATTGGAGACATAGAGATATTAGTAGATGCCAGGGGTTAAGACTTGGGGTTAGAGTGGATGGGGGGGAGGAAGCAGAAGGAAAGTAGATGTGGACATAAAAGGGTAACACGAGGGATTCTTAAAGTCAGGAAACTATTCTGTATCTTGACTATGGTGGTAGGTACATAAATCTACATATGTGATAAAAACTACATACAATTAAATACAAACCCAAATGAATACCAGTAAAGCAGGGGAAATCTGAACAAGATCTATGAATTGTATCAATGTCAGTATCCTGGTTGGGGTATTACATTATAGTTTTGTGAGATGTTATCATTAAGGAAAACTGAGAAGAAGACACATAGGATCTTTCTGTATTATTTCACACAACTGCATGTGAATCTACATAATTATCTCAAAAGAAAAGGTTTAATTAAAAGAAAGTAAAGTTTAAAAATCACCATATATGTGGTCTTTACTTTTCATGCACATCTTTCTCCAAAAGCAGATTTCCTGGGCATTAATTTTACATGTCCCTGACCCCCTTCAGATAAAAACAGTTTTAAAACATAAGAATAATGTTACATTTCTAAATGTCAGATTCTAGTCTAAAATATATAAACTCTACAAAAATTCAAACTCTCATTACAAAGCTGCCACTAACCTAATACTATTTAAATAGACAAAGTACTATTATTTAAAAAGATTTCTGATACTTACATGTCTGAAGAATCATGATTATTCCCTCATGTAGATAAAGCACTATCTGAAGTCTAAGCTCTTCTCTAAGTAGGCCTTGGAATCATTTTTCTACTTCATCATTAAGAAAAATAAGCAACACTATTATATTTGACCACCCTGCTACAAAAAAAACATGTGAGCCAACTCTTTTTCCTTTCCTATCAACATGAGATTAATGCAATACCAGTAGAATTTCAACATAAATAAACAGACAAGAAAGTGTTATTAGAAGCCTGATATTTAAAAAGTTTAGAATTCATATGGGAAATTTAGAAGAAATTTTATTAGGGAGAGTCCGGAAGAAAATGAATAAAGTCGCTTAATCTTAAACTTTTATCTTGTTTTCTGTACTGTGCTTTTAAGATGTTCTGAAGAATAGCCTATGACAGTACATAAAGCACTGAACTGAGGATTCAGAGTAAGTGTAACACTGACTTTACAAGTAAATTACTGTAAACATCCTTTCCACACTGTACCTCTTGGGACACTCAGAGAATGTACTGAATTAACTCTTTTTTTTTTTTTTTTTTTGAGACGGAGTCTCGCTCCGTCGCCCAGGCTGGAGTGCAGTGCCCGGATCTCAGCTCACTGCAAGCTCCGCCTCCCGGGTTTACGCCATTCTCCTGCCTCAGCCTCCCGAGTAGCTGGGACCACAGGCGCCTGCCACCTCACCCGGCTAGTTTTTTTTTTTTTTTTTTTTTAGTAGAGACGGGTTTTCACCAGGTTAGCCAGGATGGTCTCGATCTCCTGACCTTGTGATCCGCCCGTCTCGGCCTCCCAAAGTGCTGGGATTACAGGCTTGAGCCACCGCGCCCGGCCCTGAATTAACTCTTTAGAATATATAAAAGAATATTTTATTTGATCTAAAACACTTGAACTGATTGAACCAAAAAAAATTAACTGTTCTCTTACTTGCATAAAATGGACATATCTGAAAAGATTAATATAGTAACTATAAATCTTAACATTAATTCCTGATTTTTCTATTTCCTTACAAATACTTGAGACTTGTTAAAAATAATCATTTAATCCAATTATCTCAGGTTTACTATTTAGCCATTTTGTTTATGAACCACAAGACAAATACTGAAAAAATGTAAGTCACAGTCTATTATTTAAATGATCCAATGAGTCTTTACACTGAGTTCACCTAATATAGTTTTGGATGTCAGAACATAAGACTGGCCAAATTTCTATTTAATTTATCAATATAATAAACCCCATTAAATTCATAATTTTCTACAATAAATAAAAACAAAGCTCAATTTTAATATATGTCGCTGGAGCAGCCAAAATGTTGTTACAAAGATACTCAAATTTCTGAAAAAATGATTTTGAGATAAATTTTTTTAAATCCCTTGAACAAAACAGAATGTACACTATACTGTGTTAAGTATTCCTTTATCTTAAATTACTAAAGTTATCCTTATGTAGTTACAATGTTGAACTCCAAATACAATTTCTTGTCAACCACCTATAAAATGCAATGTATTCTTCTGTCTCATGTAAACATACAATACTTTAAACTAAATTTCATTATTTTTGCAGCAGCTTTCAGATTTCATTTCCATCCTTAAATTTTACAATTTAACCTACACCAAACAAACATCACCAAAGTCAAAACATACTAAGAAGCTTATTATATTGATTTGTACAAAAATGCACAAATACAAGCTACATGTTTCATATGTTGTTAATATAACTATCCAACTGGTTACAGGTTATATTTTAATTGTTTTCTTGATTCACTAGTCAAGTATCACTTTTTTAGCAATTCTGAATTTTAAAATTGATATTCCAATTCAACTACTAGTAGTGTTTATGCTAATGAGAACATAAGTCTATCTAAATGTTCCTTATAAAGGGATCTTGGTTGCCTTCCAGCTCTAAACTGCAAGATTCTAGAAGTAGTATATAAGTAGTGTTGCTACAGAGGCCGACAGTTCTATGGTCATTTACCTGTCAATGTAGTAGCTACTATAGTAAATGACTAGTGAGTAATGCGATGACAAGCAACACTACTTAAAATGAACAGGTTGATCCCTTTAGTAAGGTTTTCTAAGCACCTTATAGGACCAGTGCATTATTTAAGAACAACCACAACAAGTAAATTGCCAGCATTGTTCATTTAAGTTTAAATTTTCTTCTATAGGTCTCATTCTCTGCCACAAACCAGATAAGTAAGAGTTTAGTGGAACCATCCATCCTTATTCTGAAAAGACTACAAAAAAATTAGAGGAAATTCAATGGATATTTCATAAAATTATCTGTGATTAAAGAATCTGAAGGAAAGTATTTTAATGTACATGAGAATAACGCTGAAAGGTGAAGGAGCAATTCTTACCAGGAATACAAGGAATTTTCTTTAAGAGACTCAACTTCACCTAATACTCTAATGCAATAAAAAACTAAACTAATCCTAAATGGCCTTAAGACAATGGGGGACAAAAGAAATAACATTTTGCTTAATGGCTTTCGATACTAAAAAAATGATCCAATGGATACTTGGAGACTCTCTACAAGCCACTAAGAAACAAGATATTGATAGTTTCAGTTCTGGTTGAAGACAATGACTAGATAAAATAACTTGGTACCACTATAACATCCTTCTAATCCTCCACTTTTCAACCCAGCACTCCATTATCCCACAACTTAGAAGGTAAGAAAAAATTAAAATATAGATGGTAAGTGCTTAGATAAACAAAATTGAGGGAGAAAAGCGGGAACACTTAAGAAACAATTAATTCAGGCTAGGAGTAGGGGTAAGGGAAGACAGGGAGAAGGTAACAGAAGGAATAATGCATGAGCTTTAGGTCAGGGATAAGAAACAACTATATTAAGTGATGGTTCAGAAAGTGAACTCCTGTTCCCTGACTCTGGTTCTTTATTCAGTACTGGATTAAATTCCTGAATTCTGCTTTCTCATCCAAAGTCTCAACCTCCAAATAGAAAATATTATTAAAATTACATACCCCCATCACTGGCCTCATCATTCATTCTCCGTGAATGGCATAATATAATAGCAATGAGGATAATACTATTTTTAATATTATATATATGATAAAAAGTTTTAATAAGGGGTACTTAACAGAAAACAATTCTAGTCCAGTGTGTTCTGGAATAGTAGCCCCAAAATAACTAGTCCAAACAACATGTTCAAATATTTAAAGACAATTTTAAATTCTTTTCTAAAATCCATGGAAGACATGCCTCTCCAAATAGGCATCTCAAAGGAGTTAATATATATTACAGAATAAAACATATACTCTAAACAGTGACTCTCAAATACAGCACTGTCTGGAAACATTTTTGGTTCTTACATTTCTAAGAGTGCCACTGGTATCTACTGGGAAGAGGTCAGGGATGCTACACAATATACAACAATGTATAAGACAGGATTATGTGGCCCAAAATGTCATTCACACCATTGTCAAAACACCATGCTTGAAAGGAATACTGAACACTATCATTTATTTTATCTATTTTATTTTTATTTGCTGTTAGAATCACTGTGTTGCAGTCTCTTATTAGCATCTGTCAAGATGATAAGAATGACATTATTAAGTGAAATCCTAGAGGAAACATATTTGTAGGAAAAACAGAAAGATACAGTTCACTGAGAATGCTTAGTGGTTATGTTTAATGTAATCCACTACAGCTGATGGCTCAGAAAGAAGTAAGTTGCTTCAAAAATGAAACTGGCAATAACACTCAAATATATCAATTTTATTTATAAACTGGAATTAACAGGGTTTTTCCTCTTAAAGCAGATGGATTTCCTTGAACTACTAAAAACAAGCATTGGATGTCAAGGCAAAAAAATGTAGACATAAAATTCTGATCCGCATTCCCTAAGGTGATTTTGTCAAAACAAAATATATAGACCACCACAATGTTCTTCCATAATACCTTTAAAATGTATCTTTTCAAAATTAATAATCTTTCATTTTACTAAACACATGCTTGAATATAAGCATTGATTGTAATATACTATAGTTGCTTTTATTGAAATGAATCATTTTTTCAGAATATGCCCCAAACTAAAATACAGGGTTTATACCTATCAAAACAAAGCCAAGAGAATTAAATTTTCACTCAATATGTTTCACATAAAAACAGAAAGATAACATTTCACAAGTCTGAATACTTTAGAAGTCTATAATCCAGAAAGAGTCCAACTGGAAGGAATCTTAGAAATCATCATGAGCTAGACTTGTCAAAAGAGGGTACTTATACATATAGGCATACACAGTGGTAAGCTAAGAAGCACTCAAATGAAAAAGCAAGCACAGTAGGTCTTAGTAGATGAGCAACTTAATCTAATAACTAGGGGGAGGAGAGGTAAACAAACAGAATGCATTGTGGAGTAGAAGGTCAAACTTACAAAAATTTTTAATCTAAGAGACGTAAAGTACATTTTCCTTTTGTAGCTGCTTGCTTTGGGCTGGAATTTTCAGAGGTATGAATTCACACTCTTCTTCTACTGCAAGGATGTAGCTGAACAAATTGAGAGCTCCTCAGAAGATATCAAAGAATACTTTGATTTAAAACACTCAAACTGAGTGAAAAAAAAATTAACTGCTTCTTTATTTGCATAAAATAGCCATTTCATAAAAAGACCAACGTAGTAACAAAAATCTTAACTTGTCAATTCCTGATTTTTCTATCTCCTGGCAAATACTTAAGACTTCTTGAAAGTTATCTTATCCAATCATCTCAGGTTTAAAAGTTAGCTATCTTCTCCTACAAGACACCTATATCACCAAAGTTGGAAACAGAGAGTATCCAGGTCCCACTAAACCTTTCAAGTTGCCATTTGTCCTTGCTTCCCCTACTTCGTATCTGTTTACCCAGCTCAACTTCCTGCCTTGCTGATCTCAGGTGACAGCACCAAGCACAAAAGAAATAGTTCCCACAGAATTTTTTTTTAAACTGCCACAATTGAGTATGGAGAAATCTTTATAATAAATCTTTTCTATCACTAGTCCTGAACCATTTGGCACTAGGGACAGGTTTTGTGCAAGACAATTTTACCACGGACTTGGTTCAGGGATGGCAATTGTTTCAGGATGAAACTGTTCCACCTCAGATCATCAGGCATTAGATTCTCATGAGGAGCGTGCAGCCTAGATCCCTTGCATGCACAGTTCACAATGGGGTTTGCTCTCCTAGGTGAATCTAATGCCGTAGCTGATCTGACATTAGACAGAGTACAGATGGTAATGCTTGCTAACCAGCCACTAACCTGCTGTGCAGCCTGGTTCCTAATAGGCCATGGAACCATTTTGGTCCACAACCCAGCGATCGGGGACTTCTGCTTTAAAAGTATATCTCCTAGGGGTTCTGCTTCTTTAATTAAACCTTGAATGATAGAGAATTTCTGTAAGGTATATTTTATGTATTGTTTGAGAATATTCTGTTACATTATAAATGAAGAAAAACAGGATAAGACTCACAAGAAATGTTAACCATAGATAGCAAGTAAACTAGCATCTTATGAGATACAGACAGAAATCATAGAAAGTGTGAGTAGGCAAAGTAGCTTATGAAACAGTAGTGATCATAAAATGTGTTAAATATAGAGAGTAAGTCAGTCATCTGTAAAGTGGGCAGGGAGTACATAAACATTCCATGCCACCAGATTCAGATAGTGTAGTCTTTCCCATCCACTTATACAGTATCCAAAGTGTGTTGACTGCCCTATCTCTAGTCTCTTGCCTGTACCTTGTGTTCTAATTAACCTCATGTGCTCTTTCCATCCCACCTGTATAATATCTTATGTGTGTTGACTACTCTATCTTTCTCACCATGCTCCTGCCTTGTGTCTGATTAATCTTGATTGTGCTCTGATGCAAATTTTTGTATTTATTTGACTGGCTAACTGGCATTTATTTGACTGACTACCTATATTAATTATTAATATATTAAATCTAAATACTACATTAATGTACATTCCATCTTGAAAGTGAAATCCCAAATAAAATCACTGTTCTTTAATAATAGTTAGTCATTGGTAAGCTTCAAAAGTCAAATTGAATTGGGCTGACTCGATTTCCTGCAGTTGCCATTCTACCCAATTAGGTTGACTGCAATTCTGTGTTTTTTCTTATCTAAGACACCATCAATCATGACATACAATTATTTTACATGTACATAGAATTAGAAGACCCAAGGGGTACACCTTTGTTTAAGATTAAAGAGAAAAACTCTTTGAAGTAGATACAAATAGGAAGAAAACTCATAAACTAAACTTTGTACTTGGTGGAGGGTAGGGGAAGAAATCTCATAAAATTGAATCCAAAACCCAGTATTAACAATTATGGCAGTCTAAATTCACACTATCAGTGAAATCCAAAAATCATCTAACAAATAACTTAATTCAAAGTGGTCTCATGTGTCTGAGATGACTGCCAGAAGCAAACACAAACTCCCTCTATCAGAAGCTGAACTTCAACTGAGGCAGTAGTAAAGGCCATTTATTTTCAGAAAAGTTAAAGTATGAAAAAAGTATCTCAAAATTGACAAAATAAATTGTGATGAATGATATATTTGTAGGAGACTAACAAATACATGAAATTTATTAATATGCAGGGATAGCTGGGCATGGTGGTTCATGTCTATAATCCCAGCACTTTGGGAGGCTGAGGTGGGCAGATCGCTTAAGCTCTTGAGTTTGAGACCAGCTTGGGCAATGTGGCAAAACCACATCTCTACAAAAAATACAAAAATTAGCAGGGCAGGAGAGCCTGCGAGGCAGAGGCTGCAGCGAGCTGAGATTGTGCCACTGGGCGACAGAGTGAGACTCTGTCTCAAAATTAAGAAAATAAAAAGTTACCTAGAGATGATGGATAGAAATTCTGCCTTATTTCAAATGATTTAATTTTTTTTCATAAACTACTTACTTACCAATTAGACAAATACACATATAGAAGAGGACATTGTTTAAGTTCTCCCTAAGCTTAGAATATAGTTGGGAAATAAGATATTCATATCAAACATAAAATGTAAACAACACAAATTTATTCACTCAATACATATACTGAGTACCTGTTGCACATGCCTGTTTTTTCAACCAGCGTTCCTCATCTAAACCCCAAAGCACAGAAAATTATTTGAGTCACTATCTTCACAATTCTTCCAATATAATACATTATTTTTTTTTATGCACAGAATAGAAGCAAATGCAGTAAGAAATTGCCAAGAAGGAAAACAGAAGAGTAAGAAATAATTTTTGTTTTCGATAAGCTGGTTACAAGGGTATGTAAGTAAACCAATCATCAAGGTACAGCTTTGGAAGTATTGAGAAATGACACCCAAAAAACATATCCTATGTGAAACAAATACATAATTTAATCTGGGCAAAAATCTAAAGAAGAAAAATTTATTTTGTTTGAGATACTAAGGGCCATAAAAGGAATGCATGATAGAAATATTTGGAATGTAGATGCAAAGGGATGAAATAAAAAGTATTAAAAGAGTTGATAGGCATTTATATAAAGACCTAAACAGGAAATTAGCTGATACTTGAAAGTTGATATGTCTGTTTCTTCCCAAAGGTGATCTTTTCTCTAAGAGGAACTAACAAAAACATCTTGACTAGGTCCTTGCCAATCATGGAAAATAATGTTAAGGGAACTAAATAATAACTCTCCTCTGAGATGCCAGATTTAAGTTGATTGAGATTTTAGCTTGAGCTACAGATATACACAGATAAGAATTATACTGTTAAGGTTGCTTTGAATAATACATTTCACAAAATTGCCTTTGATGGGGAGGTACCATTTACTTAGGAGGTAGTATTCTGAAGAACAAATAACAATGAAAACAGTTGGTTTCACTAAGTTAGACAGCATATGAGCAGTTGCAAAGGATGAAACATTTGGATTTTACATGATAGTCTGGACAATTTATAGAGAATGAGTGAAAGAAGGCAAAATTAGCAAGAAAACAAACTATCAAACCAATTCTGTGATTGATGGTGAGAAGTTAGTCTAAAGCAGGGTAAGTGGAAATAAAAAGCAAAAGATGAATTTAAGAGAATCTTGGCTGAGCACAATGGCTCATTCCTGTAATTCCAACACTTTGGGGGGCCCAGGTGAGAGAACTGCTTGAACCCAGGAGATTGAGCCCAACCTTGTCAACATATTGGAACTTTGTATTTTTTTTCTTAAAGGAGAGAACCTCAAAGAATTTTAAGACCTGTTAACTAATTGGACAAGCAATAAAGCATAGATTAAAATATGTCATTAGCCATTTGAGGACAATAATGCTAGCCTACCTGTTCAGAACCTCAATGAAAATGAGAATGATTATGAAGTGTTTTTAGATTTTATCTAAAAGATACCTTAATGTGATCATACAGTGGAAGGAGAAGGAAGAGCCTTTAATTAAAAATAAAATATCAAAATGCAACAATTTTTAAAACTATATATAATCTTTGTAACTAGATATAATCCATAGAACTGACTACATTATAGTAACAAGTCTTAAAATTCCCCTCAATATATAAACAATTGGTTCTTTTCTTTAGAATACAAGATTCAAGGTAATCTATACCCTTGTGTTCTATCACTTGAAATACATGATCAACAAAAACGTTGAAAATATATCTTACAATTAATACCCTTTAAATTAAACAGCTATATACGTGGCTTTCAAACTTTCTTAGGAGCAGGACATTTTTTCTTTTTTTCAAACAAAATCTCATGGAGTAGTCCAACAAATAAATCAGAAAGAAGGGAGAGCTGCTTTGATACAATCTAGAAGCAAGGGGCCAGAACCCCAGCCCTATGAAAACACTAAGAAATCTTTCAGCTCTGCAAGCAAAGTTTTAAAATAAAATTAAATGGGAAAAGGAACACAGTATATTGCTTTGGTCCAGTGGAATAAAATCCGCGTAACTAACGCTGGAATTAAATTAGCTATCTGATTGAGGGATCAAAATATAGAGGTGGAATGGGCAGTACTTAAAAGCTGAACAGAATAAAAAGGTTAATATTTGGTTAGAGTACATAGCAGTAAATAGGTACTCAATAATTATTTACTTCAACGGTTTGAGAAAGTGAAAATTATCATGAGAGATTGTAATAGATTAATTACTTTCCCATGTTCATACTGCTGCTTGGCTTCTAAGCCTAGGTTTCAGAAAAAGTTTGATCAACTGCTGAGTTTAAACGATTTCCTACTGCTTTTATCTTTTAGTAAAGCTTCTGCCTACAAAGACCTCCCCCAAGAATCATGGAGTATGAACTATATGATTGCTCATATCTGGATGCTTGTAACTCAGCCTGCATTCATTACTTCACCCCATTAACATTCCACACTGGGAGTCCTTTGCCAGTTTTATGAGGCGAAACCACAAAATGTCAGGTTAACAAAATCCTCACATAGCAATTTCACCTTAAAATACTGCCTGTCAAGGACTTGCTTCCAAGATATTCAATAAATCACTAACTCTATAAAGCAGGTTGCAAGTCAAATAATTACAATATTTTGCATCAGAGCACAATCAAGATTAATCAAAATACAAGCTAATTATTTAGAACCACAAGCTTATTGGGGAGGAGGAATACAGCACAATGTTTTCAAGTGTACTTGGTAGCCTATCTAAGTTTTAACTGTGCTTCGATAGGAGCCTATCTAAGTTACACTTAACTAAACTCTATTACTTCCATTCCCAAATGTTTAGACACTTGATTTGAGATGGCATGATATAATAGAGAGCTTTGGGATATAAACATATTGGTTCAATTCCTGATTGTGCCACTTATTAGTTATGTTTCTTTGAGATGGTTAATAAGCCATATTGCAATATATTGTGTAAGCCTGTTTTCTCAGTGCAAAAATGAAGGAGTTCTTTCTTCATTGGGCTATTCTGAGTTTTTAAAGATGTAAGAAAATAAGCACCAACCATAGTATCTGGTAATAATGTTCAATAATTGTTAGTTTCCTTCCCTCTATCCTTTGTTGAGACAGAAAATGACCAACTTTTGTAAGAGTCACTGTTTAAAACTCTTTATGCTCCCTGAGAAGATGACTAAGAAATCTCTGTCTCTATAACTACCATCATGCAACTAAAAGTGTCACAATAGGTATGAAAGGAAAAACAAAGTGAAAGTTTGTTGTGTATACATCAGTGAACATGTATCTATTAAACACATTCACCTATACGTCCTCCCTTGCTCAACAGGAATGAAAGAATATGAACTGGCCAAGCCTGTCTACCCCACCCTCTAGGCTGAAGATCTCAGTCGGTCATTCCTAGTATTTGGCTCTCTTGTGATAATTATTAAACAGTGTTGGATAACTATGTCCTAAGCAAGTAATTCACATTCTGATTCTGTTCTATAATTTTCTGATAAAAATTATTTGTACATCTTTTGTGACTTAGTACAGAGAGCAGAAGATAACACACATCAGAAAGAATTATCAAAGAATTAAGACAATCGTGTTTAAGAACTATACTTTATGTGTTTCTTGTGTCCTTGTTTCTATCCTAATGATGATTATTCCTTTTCTTTGCATCCATTCCAATTTCTTCAAATTCCTTTATAAATGCAGATACAAAACAGAACAGGGTAAGAAACCAAAATAAGGTTCTTGCAATAGCTAAGTCTTTGCATGTTTATACTTCCCATCTCCAGGAAAAAAATACAAAAATCTCTGACATAGACATGTGGATTGCATTCATGTTAAATTCCCAACTCAACATTTAAAGAGCAGTCATGCTGTCAATCTTAAAAGCAAAATAAGTCTAATGACCAACCCTCAAATTAAAAATGTACTTTTATTTTCCTCGCTTATTCTCTTAAGGAATGATTTGTAGAATATTTTTATGTGCAAAATTATATTCATGCCTCAGAGCAACATAAAGAGCAGCAGTATATTATTGAGTTCTTGAAAAGAAACAGAATCTCTACTCAGGAAAAAAAGCACTAGCCTTAATTAAGTGAAAATCTTAGTGATCTAGTAAAACCTAAATCTAGCAATTCAGTCTAATCTTACTAACTGAATACATTTTCATAGAGCATTTATACATTTTAATGACCCAGTTAGCTCTGAAGTGTTCCATGAAAAAAGTGGCTACTTTGCTCTATATTATTAGTAAACAGCAGTCAATTACAAATGGCTGTAGGAAAAGAACAAAGTTACACAAAGGAAAAGGCAAAAGCAAGGGCACAAACAACAAGGCTGCTCATCTGAAGGATACAACTAAAGGAACACATGGTCTTTGGCCAGTGAGCAAACAGGTGTCTAATTTTATTGTATTCTGTAACACCTAATAGCAGCTTGTTTGGCTTCCTATAATAATTGTGACACACAAGGCAAAAATAGCCTTCCCAGGAATTTACATTTTGATACAACTCAAAGAAAACAAAAGTCTCACTTTCATTCCCACAGTCTAAGTTTTGGAACCTTTTAATTTCCAAAGAGATAGAAATGAGATTGAAGACAACTAAATATGTATTATGGTTAAATCATAATATTCTCAATATCCCATAATACATTTCTCATATATTAGGAATTAAATGGTTCATAAGCTTACTAAGCAAAAATAATGTTATGTGCAAGTAAAGTAAAATTGCAAATGTTATTTAAGTACAAATTTAAAATTCACCTTCTCAGCCTTGGAAATGAATAAATAATTTCTCTGATGTAATTACATTTTTAAGAAATAATTACCAGAAAATGGATAAAAATATGGTTTAAACTTTTATTAGGAAAAATATCATGTCTCTTATCTAATATAGTCATCTATATTAATTATTTAAGTACATTCAAAAATTGTGAGTAGGCCAGGCATGATGGCTCATGCCTGTAATTCCAACACTTTGGGAGGCCGAGGCAAGTGAAATCACTTCAGGTCAGGAGGTCAAGACCAGCCTGGCCAACACAGTGAAACCCTGTCTCTATAAAAATACAAAAATTAGCTGGGCATGGTGGTGTCACCAGTAATCCTGGCTGCTCAGGAGGCTGAGGCAGGAGAATTGCTTGAACCTGTGAGGCGGAGGCTGCAGGAGCCGAAATCACGCCACTGCACTCCAGCCTGGGCAATAGAGCAAGACTCTATCTCAAAAAAAAAAAGAAAAAAGAAAGAAAATTGTGAGTCAAAATACCCTCAGCTTCAAAACAACCTAAAACCATCTGAGCCAATCTAAATTATAACCTGATAGTTTTTTAGTAGTTTATAGCATGTTCCAGAATCTGACTTTGGTACTACAGTCTGTAACTGACAACAGTTACTTTTCTTGTGGAGTGACGAACATTTAAAAAGACAATTGTTGGTAAATCAAATGAATGCTAAAGATTTGTTTAGTTTTAAAGATTTCAGCATGTACTGGCTCAAAACCAAACTAAAACTGAGTAACCAAAGGTCAAAGGCAAGCAGATTTGCCAAAGCAGCAATGCCTGACCCAAACGTGACCTGGAAGAATAAAAAGAAGAGAAAGTAGGTAGACAATTTTAGCTTGTTCACACTGTGAGTATCAAAGCAAAGGGACTGCTTTAAAAACTCTTATTCATAATAATCATCATATATTTGAGTTAAAATTTTAATAAACATCTATTTGGGAAAAAATACTTATAAGGTTCACCATTCTATAAAACACAAAGCAGCATTTACGGATTAAATGCTTTCTCTGTCAAATAAATGACAATTTACAAAGGAAAACTAGGGGTCCCTTCTAACATTTTCAAAGTAATAAGTACCATTAAATTTGCCAAAAGTAATCATTCTATCTTACATTAGTAAATGGTTTGAATCAACTAAGATTAAAATTAAACAAGCAACAGAACAAAAATAGCAAATATTTACTAAGAAAACAAAATATATCAACATTAATTGGCTGAAATCACAGGAAGAGTAAGAAAATTGAAGAAGAGGAAGAAATTCCTGATGCTGTATTTTAAACATTAGTGTAACAAAGATCAGGATTCCCAGGAGAAGGGAGGTCCTTGGTCTTCTACATAGCCCCCACTATCCATCCTGACATTAGCAAAACAATATAAATAAATAAGAAAAAACATCAGGATTCTGGGAAAAGAGTGACATTCCCTGCCCATGGTTGCCACTGAGGCTGGTTGCCACCATTAGGGCCAAAGCAAAAGCCATTGCCAGTTGGTCTGCCACTCCAAGTAGCAAAGCTACTGTGCATTTATAAGCACCCTAAGGACAGGCTACCCCACCCACATCCACCACCTGAGGCCAAAGCAGGCATTCTCCAGTTGCATGCCTACACTACTGACACTGAAAGCAACCTTGTCTTCCAGAGCAGCAGGGCCACAGCACAGCTACAGCTAGCCTCACCTACACATCCCACCAGAAAACCACCATAGAATGCACCCAGAATCAACACCAAAGTTCCCTAACCTAACCAAGATGATAGATACATCTTCAGGTAAAAGCCCTCCCCTCTGCAAACAAATTCAAAAAATTGGAAGGAGCAAAAGTTCTACCAATGGGCAGATATCAACCTAAGAACAAAAGAAACACACAAAAAAACAAAGAAATATGAAACCTCCCAAGAACACAGTAATTCTCAAGCACAAATTCCAATAAAAAAAGAAATTTACAAAATCCTGGGAAAATAATTCAGAATATTGATTATAAAGAAGTTCAGTGAGATACAAGAGAACACACATAAATAATGCAAAGAAATTAAAAAAACACACATCAAGATATGAATGAGACATTTACCAAAGGATAAACAAAAGAACCAAGCAGAAATTCTGGAAATAAAAAATCTGCTGAATAAAACTAAAAATATACTTGAAAGCTTCAATAATAGACTAAATTAAGCAGAAGGAAAAAATTCAGAGCATGAAGACAGGTCTTTTGAAATAACCCAGTTAGTTAAAAAAAAAAAAAAAAAAAAAAGAGAGAGAGAGAATTTAAAATAATTAACAAAGCCTGCATGACACATAGGCCATCATCAAGCAACCAAATATTCGCATTTTCAGTGTCCCAGAAGGGAAAGAGAAAACAAAAGGAATAAAGCTATTTAATGAAATAATAACTGAAAACTTCTGAAGTTTAGCAAGAGATTTGGATATCCATATTCAGGATGCCAAAGATTCCATCAAAAAAAAATTTTTTTTTAATTTAAAAAGGGCTTGAATGTAAACAGATTCACTTAAAAAATACAGACTGGCTAAATGGATTATAAAAAAACATGATCTAACTATATGCTGCCTACATCTCACCTGTAAAGACACATGAAGATGGAACACAAAGCGATGGAAAAAGATATTCCATGCAAACTGAAATAGAAAAAGAGCAGGAAGAGCTATATTTATATCAGATAAAAAAGGCTTCAAGTCAAAAACCAGTAAAAAGAGACAAAGCAGGTCATAATATAATAATAAAGGGATCAATTCAGCAAGAGGATATATTATTTAACATTTCTAAACATATATGCACCCAACACCAAGCACCCAGATATATAAAGCAAACAGCATTAGCTCTAAAATGGGAGATACGCTGGTTGTAGTGGTTCTCGCACGTAATCCCAGTACTTATGGAGGCCAAGGCAGGAGGACTGCATGAGACAAGGAGTTTGAGATCAGCCTGGACAACATAGCAAGACTCCACCTCTAGAAAAAAATTTAAAATTAGCCAGGCACAGTGATGCACACCTGTAGTCCCAGCTATTTGACAGGCTGAGGTAGGAGGACAATCACTTGAGCCCAGGAGTTGGATACTGCAGTAAGCCATAGCCAAACAATACCACTCTAGCATGCAATGGAGCAAAACCCTGTCTCTTTAAAAATAAATAAAGAGAGATAGACTCCAATACAATAATAGTTGGGAACTTCAATACCCCACTCTGAGCATGAGACAAATCATCTAGACAGAAAATTAACAATGAAATACTGGATTTAAGCTGTACTTCAGACCAAATGGACCTTACAAACATTTACAGAACATTTAATTCAACAGCTACAGAATATACATTCTTCTCATCAGCATATGGAACATTCTCCTAGTTAGATTACATTACAACATAAAACAAGTCTCAACAAATTTTTTAAAAATCAAAATTATATCAAATATCTTCTTAGAACACAATGGGATAAAACTAGAAATCAATAACATAAACTTTGGAAACTGTATGAATATACAGAAATTAAACAAATGCTCCTAAAAGACCATTGGGTCAATGAAGAAATTAAGGAGGAAATTAGAAAGTTTCTTGAAACAAATGAAAATCAAAACACAACATACCAAAACCTAGGGAATACAGTAAAAGCAGTGCTAGTTAGGAAATATATAGCAATAAATATCTACATCAAAAAAGTAGAAAGATTTCAAATATCTAATGATGCACCTTAAGGAATTAGAAAAGCAAGAACAAACCAAACCCAAAATTAGAAGATGACATGAAATAATAAAAGTCAGAGCAGAACTAAATGAAATAAAAACTTAAATGAAAAAAGGATCAACAGAAGGAAAAGCTGTTTTTTTTTTAACAGATAAACAAAATCGATAGCTACTTTGAATAATCAAAAAAGAGGTAAGACCCAAATAAACAAAATCAGAAATGAAAATAACCAGTGAAATAGCATATACTCTTGCTGCTTTCAGAATTAACAAAAATAACTAAATGAAATTATATTTAGGGAACAAACCAAAAGGGACTCAGTATCTCAATATTCAGGAATTTTAAAAATGTTCTACCTATGAAATTTCATTTTATTGTTCATAAACTGTAAGCATCTTTCTTAGGAAGCATTTGAAAATAGACGACTTTAAAATATTTCTTTAATTTTATATCTGTGAGTAAAATTATATAACTGTACAAGCTGTAAAGCCTGAGGACAGAAATTTTTAACAATTAAGGGTCAAGCTAACTTAAAAGTTAACATTTTAAAATACAATTGAAAAGGAAAAGGAAACCTTAATGCTATTTTCTCTGAAATAAAATAAATATATACAAACATATACAGATAGACACATATTAAAAGATATAGAATACATATATAGAACCCTAATTATTACCATTCTTTATCAAGAGATTAAAGACAACAGGTGAATTTTGGAGTGCCCTTTAATGTTAACCAAACTCAGATCCACAATTTTATCAGCAGTGAACCCATTATTACCTCTTTGAAAAATCCAAGAGTGTATGTACTTTTATTCATGTAGTAATACTTGTTTAATTGAGTTAATTAATTACAGCTTAACCAAAAAGCTCAAACAGACCTCACACAGCATTCAAAACATAGCTTGAAATCTAACCCTGCCTCCCTTTTCTTTAAATTGGCCCTGAGGATGAAGTCAATAAACTGTCAATTAATAACATACTTTCTTTGATGACTCTTTTGTAATTCACTATCATCCCACTTCATAAATTTTTTAGTGTAAGTTCTGGGATTTCAAGTGAGATGCCTCTTCCATGGGAAAACTCAGTTTAAGAGTTTTCTGCTGCCAGTAAAACAATAAGACAAACTGGCTGATGATCCTCCCACACCATAGTGTGTAGGTGTAAGCACTCAACCAGTGAAAGTTTAATTTGTTCCACCAACAGCACAGAAAACTACTCCAATGTATTCACTAAATAAATCTGAACATTAGTCTCTTGCATTTGGTTAAGACCTAGTTTGAACTAGGTTACTTGTAGGCAAAAACAATACTGAATCAAATAGGGTTAATACAATAAACATACTTAGTATCCCACTACAAGGACCAAGATGTTCCACTACGTTTATATTCTATCAACTTCTAATGGGAATGCACTATTTTCCAAGGCCAGCTTCCCCCAAACAGCATTATCTTCTCACTTAATAGTCAAATACCCCTAATGTATAATGAAGACATATAACCTCTACGTCACTAGTCCATCTGGCACTCTAGACATCTCTTTTACCTACTGTCTACATATTCCTGACCTATTGACTCAGATTCTTAGCCTCTTGCCCACTCTCAGGGAAACTCCCTAATTGATATATTTATCCTGCCCACATAGTTCACTGACCTCTTATCCTATAAATGACAGGTCCCTGTCTTCATGCCCTTAATTCACTCTAAGGATTAGTCTTTCTAGTTGCCAGATGCCCTTAAATCGACTTAAAGAATCCACTTCACATTTATTACAACAAATGTGCCAAACATAAGGGAAAACTTTCGTCTTAATAGTCATCTGATAAAACAAAAACAAACAGCATTAACAAAAAGTATTAAAAAGAGAGTGGTGATATAACTAGTTTAAGTGAGAAACAGGCAATTTTTGACAGAGTTGATAAGTACTAACAAGAAAGCAGACAAGACCAAATAGTTAACACCAAAGTGATAAACCAGTAAGAGGAAGAAACTAGCAGAGTGGCTAATGTCAAATGGGTAAAAGCCTGGATGTCAGTCCATTTCTTTATTTTTGCCTCTTGATAATAGCTATTAGCAGTTAATTCCCATTATTTCCCATTAAAGACAGGTCTATCATGTAACTTTTACCAAATATTTTTAGTTCAAAATCTTTTACTAATTCAAAGGCACAGCCCCTGCACATGTGGGGCTGTGCAGAGTTTCTGCAGCTGCTTCAAAATCTTGTTACTACTGGAATTTTACTGAATCTAGAATGCACCAGACTTTAAAAGATTTAAAACATTCTTCATTCTTAATGTCACTTTAATTCCTTTAATGGTGGTATTATTACAGAAAAAAAAAATGGCTAGTTACAAAGATAAAGCACTCTATGTATCAAGGGGAATCTGCACCATAGAGGACATGTGTGCCCATTGTCCACAGCAACACTTTTGCAAAATAATGTTTCAGTTCTTCTCCTTCTCAACTAGTTTTTTTTGTGTGTGTGTTTTTTTTTTTTTTGTTGTTGTTGTTGTTGTTGTTGTTTGAGAAAGGCTGGAGTGCAGTGGCGCAATCTTGGTTCACTGAACCTCTGCCTCCCGGGTTCAAGCAATTCTCCTGCCTCAACTCAGCCTCCTAAGTAGCTGTGATTACAGGATCACGCTACCACATCCAGCTAATTTTGTGTATTTTTAGTACAGAAGGGGTTTCACCATGTTAGCCAGAATGGTCTCGATCTCCTGACCTCATGATCCGCCCACCTCGGCCTCCCATAGTGCTGGGATTACAGGCGGTGAGCCACCACACCCGGCCCTTCTAAACTAATTTTAAACAATAAAGACAGACATTTTCATCATATTACACACATGGTCCCCAACTTAGGTTGGTTCAACTTAGGATTTTTTGACTCTAGGATGGTCCTAAAGCAATATGCGTTCAATAGAAACCATACTTCACGTGCCCATACAACCATTCTGTTTTTAACTTTCAATAGAGTATTCAGGTCAGGCGCTGTGGCTCATGCCTGTAATCCCAAGGCAGGTGGATCACCTGAGGTCAGGAGTTCAAGACCAGCATGGCCAACACGGCAAAACCCCATCTCTACAAAAAAATATAAAAATCAGCCAGGTGTGTGGTACACCCTGTAATGCCAGCCACCCAGCAGGCTGAGGCAGGAGAACTGCTTGAACCCAGGAGACGGAGGTTGCAGTGAGCCAAGATCTTGCCACTGCACTCCAGCCTGGGTGACAGAGTGAAACTCTGTCTTTACAAAAAAAAAAAAATTAATAGAGTATTCAATAAATTGCATGAGATATTCAACACTGTATTATAAAATAGGCTTTGTGTTAGAAGATTTTGCCCAATAATAGGCTAAGGTAAGTGTTCTGAGAATGTTTAAGAAAGGCTAAGCCAAGCTGATGTTGAGGAATATTTATAGTTATCACTGGTATTTAGCATCAAAATACTGAAATGTTCATCTGAAGCCAACCCTGGTAATCTGGCTAGAGAGTTTGGAGCTATGGCCAGAGGAGTCAAGCAATGGCCAGAAAAGTTAGCATCTTCAAACCCTAGAGTAATGACTCCATAGCAGCCTTGTGCAGCAAAAAATCTGGATGCCCCTCCTTTCTTAGACTGAGTCCCATTAGAGATCATTGAAGTCAGGAGATTCAGAGCCCTCTTACTTGACACTATGAGTACTGGTTCAGTTGATGGGGGAAAAAAATTAGTTAAAGAAATCACAAGAAAGAATACATTTACAGTCTAAACATTTTATTTAGCCTGGGTGCAGTGACTCACACCTGTTATCCCAGCATTTGGGGAGGCCAAGGCAGAAGGATCTCTTGAGCCCAAGAGTTTGAGACCAGGTTGGGCAACATAATGAGACCCCATCTTTATTTGTAAAACAAAAACAAAGCCATTTTATTTAAACATAAAACACAAACGTATATGCATTCATTTGTCCTTGGATTTAGACAGAAACAAGGACTTTAAGTTCTGCCTTATCTTACATAAATACCTTTGATATATCATCTACAATTTCTGCTTTCAACTTTTTTACTGCAAAAGTTCCCATTCCATTGAGTTACTATGAGGATAAAACGAGATGGTACTCTTGGGACATTTACATTCAGCACAGGTTTCCATTTTATGTATTAGGAAAAAAATGCCATATTGTAGTAATATTAGAAATAAGAAATAAGCTTACACCTCAGCCTCCAAAGTGCTGGGATTACAGGGATGAGCCATTGTGCCTGAACTTATACTTCGAATTTTGATTTTCCTGGACTAGCGATATAAAGTATGCTATGCTCTTGTGATGCTGGGCAGTGGCAGAAAGTGATCACAAGGGTAAACAATCTGTACTCTACAGTGCACTGTGTTGCTAGATGATTTTACCCAACTGAAGGCCAATGTAAGTGTTCTAAGAATGTTTAAGGTAGTCCAGGCTAAGCTGTGGTGTTCGATTGGTTAGATGTAACAAATGCATTTTCTACTTAATATTTTCTATTTACAAAGTATTTATCAGGCTATAACATCATAAGTCAAGCAGTTTTCATACATACATATATATATTTTCTGTAGCTTTTATTTGAACACAGTTTCTGACCACTTTAGATTCTTCCTGTCAAATTTAGAACAAGTCCCTTCTGATCACAAAATCCATTACTTAACCTCTTTCAAAAGATACTTCTTTTGTTAATCCTTTTTCCTTTCGGCTATTTATAGGTATATCATTAATCTGTATATAAAGTTATTATATAAGTAAAATATCATATATATTAATGATGTAAAACTTTTTTTATTTTTGAAATTTCAGGCCATTTTATCACCTAGTATCAAGAGACAATTTTTAAATTAACTTCCAATATATCTCCATAACTGTTTTCTACTGCTTATTTTATCTGTAAAATCTCAGTATGTCACTAGCATAATGCAGCTATATATGATCAAACATTTGTCAATGAGGATAAGCGCTTACATTTTTTAATACCAACAAATATTTTTAACACATCAACTAAAAACAAGAAACTAATCAAACATAGGATCATCCACGTTGTCCATAGCCACCACCAGCCACATGATGCCATCCTTATTTTTACTTCCATCTGTAGAACACTGTCATAATACACCAATTTGTGAGAACAGCAATAATAATAAACAAATTAACTTGGTTTGCAACATGAATGGTGACCTCTATAAAAGGGTGCCTTTATGCAATGGACGATCAACACAACAGTATTCCGTATCTGGCATTGCAACCATTTAACAGATTAAGAAACAATCAAATTGAGCTCAAGTGATTTACACCAAGATTAGGATCCAGAATTAGAATTCCAGAGTAACAGCTTTAATGTTACAGACACATTTCTTCCTTCATATAACAGGGATCTTTTCTTAGCTATGCTGTTTCACTCCAAGCTATTTTCCAAAACTCCCCTTTGGACCAGTAATCAAAAAGGTAGTGAAAAGAAGCTAAACAAGAAGCACAAATAATTAGTTGCATTGTGTGTTTATAAGTAGTTCCAATTCAAAATAAACTACTGTCTGTACTTTAGGAAAGTTACAAAAAGTTGCACACAGATAGATATAACATATAAAATTTACCCAAGAACTGCAATATATGGGATATATTGTGTGTCCCTTAGAGACAAATACATTTTAGATTCCATTTAAGGTGGATAAATTATTTTTTATGATATCTAAATTATTTGCTGTTTTTAGTGATCCGAATATATGTGATAAACCTGAGCAAATTAGAAACATCTAGGTCCATGTGTTTAACTTTTATAAATTTTAAATAATATAATATTTAAACATGATTTTTTCAGCTACAAACTGCAGAGGCTTACTTCAGCGACTATAACCATTAAAAGTAATGGATAAAGCTGGTCAGTAACTAAATTGATCACATCTCCCTGAAGGCCAAAAACCTAGAAGATGACAAAAGAGCTCAACATTTTCCAGCTGCTGAGGGGTAAAAGCTTTCAACATTTGGATGTATGCAGGCATCTTATTTTCCCAGGATTTCAAAGTCCACATGCAGGCTGCTGTTCAGCTATCATAAATGAGTAATTCAAGCAGGGCATGACTGCTTCTTATATTAACTTGATAAAGATGTTTCACTCTAAATGCATCAACAGTTGTGTTAAGTCATCCCTTTCACAGGCTGGCTGAGGCTTACTTATGCCATGCTTTGTTAACAACAAATCCAATAAAAAAGTTTTCTTCACTTCTGCATTTGTTATTCTAAGGCTAAAAATCAAGTTCTACTTAATAATTAACTCCAAGCTTATCCACATAAATTAAATTCAATCTAATAATCCCAATATCTAAATTTTAAAATTTTGTCTTAGAAAACAAAGCAGCAATAACAATCCAATATCTTATATTCTACAATCATTTAAAATTTTTAAATATGATTCCCTAATTAAACTTATCTGAATATTCTGAAATACTGTAGAGGAAAAACTACCTTACTACAAATATGTACCAAATACTTTTTAACAACAATTATACATTTTTTACTTTTATGGGAATATTGTCTTCAACTAATAATAATTACCATTTAAAACAAAACAATGTAAGCTAATTGAAAATATTTGCAATGCTAAAATAAGAATTTTCCACTCATGTGCAATTCTTTATCACTCAAGGCTTAAATATCAATCCTTCCTTGAGAGATCTTTCTAATATCATTCAGTCCTCCCTTCCCTTCAAATTAATCTCTTTTTCCTCTATTTTTGGATAGCAAAACTTCTCTCCCAATCAATTATATCATTTGTGAAAGTCAAATTAGAATTAATTGTATGTGTACATAGACCAGAGCCCTGTACTAAGTAACTTTCTATACCAGCCTCTAGAATGTAGCTAGCAGCCAATAAATAAAATTAAATAGAATTCAATGAATTGAATCATAAATTATTTAGGGTCTGAAATCTCCATAGCCTGTGCTCTTTCATGTAATGGTGAAGAATATGAGTTCTATATTCAAACTGCCTATGTTCTATGTAAAATGCTTAGAATAATTCCTGGCACGTAGAAAGAACTATTAGTATTATTAGATCTATTGCCTCTATTACCCTAAAGAAAACTTGGTTCTTGTTGCTTTCTTCCTCATTTCAGTAAAAGGCATTCTATTGTCCACCCAGCTCTTCAAATCCACACAGTGGGTGCTTGCCTACTGTGCTCTTTCCTTTGGCCAACATATTCAATTAATCACCTCCTGTAATTCCAACCCATTAATATCCCACAAATCTGTGTACTTCTCTCCATTGACATTACCATTTTTTCACTGCAACATATTCCTAACTTTTCTCATGGCCTCCTGTTATTTCTCCTCATCCACACTACTGCCTATGTTAGTTTCTAAAGCATAAATACAAAAAAAAAAGCCTTTTAACTATTCCCTTTGGCACTCAGTCCCCACCCTTTAAAACGACTTTCAAGGCCCTTTATAATCTGAGGCAGCTTTCTTATCTTATCAGGCACAAACTATTACCATTGATCCCATCCCATTCAAAGCTTCAATTACACAGAAATTATTTACAGTTTAGCCAAAGTTGACCAATTGTTTCTTCTCCAACCCTTAATTAAGGACTCATCTTAAGACATGACTTATTCCAGGAATCCTTTTCCAAGTCGCAAAGACTGGGTTAAGAATTTCTTTCAATGTGAACTCATAATATCTTGTTTTGTGGCATTCTTTGAATTACATTTTAAATGTCTACTTACCTGTATGTCTCTGTCAATGAACTACATATAAGCTCATTAATAAGAGTTAAAAGGGTCTTGTTCATCTTTATATCATAAGGATCCAGCACCAAGAAAATATGTGTTGAATGAATAAAGGAAACTACATGGTCATCTGAAAATAGCCATTTAAAGTAATATACATAATAAAAAGAACTCCAGACAACAAGAGTCAGTCTTATCTCCTCCACTCACTAGATGCTTAACTCTAATGACACTTGCCCAAATAAAATGTTTGCCTTTTCTTTTCTTCTGGACTAGAAATGATCTTGAAAGTCTCCCACTCAAAATATATGTATTTTTCTACACAGGATAAGTCATTATAACAAATCTTGTTTCTAGGATAACTGATGACTAATGATTTAACAGTATCAAACTGATTTTTTAAAAACTTACCAGTAACTTACTTTAATATTGCCTGTTCCTCCTTCACTCTTTCCTCTCCATTCAGTGGCTATTTATCACCCTGTCAGAGGTGATATATTTTGGCATGGTCACCTTCTTTCTTCCTGAAAAGATTATTCACTAAACTTTGCTTGTTTTTCATCAACTACAGCTCATTATTTCAGAAATTCTCATGCCCACATAGAAATGAATCGTCTTTATATTCTTGACTTTTCCTGTGTCTCTGTCAACCCTTATCCAGCTATCCCAAGGAAATGTTCTATTTCTCAACTTGAGCCCAAAGTAACACTAACCATAGCTAATAATTCTAAATAAAGCCCAAATCAAGAAAAGAGGAACTGACTAGAAGGGAAGGTAAAAACAAAAAAGAGTGGCAATATCATCAATGTCTAATGTCCTATTATAGATACACTGATAAATACCTAGATAGTGTCTCTATAGACGTATATATTGCATTCTCCCAACTAAACCTATTTTACCTGAAGTAGATGATTTTAGATATTATTCAAATTTACTATTGTTCTTAACTCTCCCTGTAAGATTATTATCTAGACTATTAACTTCCACTAGTTTCCATTAAGAATGTGGAATATTTCAACTTCATCAAAGGTTTAACAAAAAAAGATTTCACGAGTTGACCTTGATTTCTTTTTCTCTTTCTCTTTCATTCATTCATTCATTCATTCATTCATTCATTCATTCATTCATTCACTTATAGAGGCAGGGGTCTCACTATGTTGTCCAGGCTGGTCTCAAACTCCTGGACTCAGTGATCCTTCCACCTCAGCCTCCCAAAGTGTTGAGATTACAGGCATGAACTACCACACCCAGCTGAATTTGGAGTTTAACTATGACAATCAATATCTTTGTTCGTATGTCAAAATACATGCAAATAGTCAAAGAACTATTTTTCAAGTGAATATCTGGATCCTGGATCATAAGTCATTGAAGGTTCTTTTGTACTATCCCAGGTAGTTGACTAATGATAAAATTCCAACTATGCATCAAAAAGAAGACACATTTTATTTATAATTAGAAAACAATTATCAGAAAAATAAAGTTATTTTAGACATTTTAGTCACTAGACTAAAACAATTCAAAGAGAAATGCAAATTATGATTATCTTAAAATTTGGTATTTTATTCACATACACACTGAGATCCCTCCTACCTGCACCCCCAAAGCATCTTCAAAAATTGAGCTATAGACTCTGTGACTTTCAGGATACACATATTCTTTAATAATGAAATTTTATTTCATTATTAAAGGTTATATAAGAATTAAGTGGGCAAGAATACTATGTGTGAGCCAAATAACCATAATGATCTCTAAATAATTGGTTGAAAATTAGTAATTTTGGAGAAGAAATATTTTTTAATGTCTATTATGTTTGCAGAAAATATCAAAAAACATAGAAGAGTAAAAGTATGACTGGGAGTTGACCCATAATCCCATTAAGCACTGCTAATTACTATTAAAAGTAACTTTTTATAAATACATATATATATGCATGCATATATTCATATGTATATATTGAAGAAATTTTACAAAACTGGAATCTTATATGTAGGTTTATACTTTTATTTTCTCACACAAGCTTTTAATATGAACATTTTCTTTTGACATCAAATATTTCCTACTGGCTAATTTCAAAGATATCCTTCTATGAATACACTGTTTTATTAGGTAACTTGCCTACTATTAGATAACAAAGATAATTTGTGATTAGCATAAATAAGCTGACATAAATACCCTTATACTTTAAATATAAGTCTTTCAAATGCATCTTGGATTACTCACTTGGGATATAGCTTTAGAAGTGGGATTATAAAAGATAACCACCCTTAAATTCTTCATACATTTTGCTAAATTGATTTTTAGAGATTCTGTACTAATTCATACACCTGCCAGACTTTTATGGAAGTACTCCTCTCATTATAAATTCCTCAGTTTTGTTTTATCATGTAGTAAACATTTATCAATTTCACAGGTAAAAAAATGTTAGTGTCTTAATATCGATTTCTTTGACTACTTGTTAATTTGAATTTTTTATGTGTTTTTGATCACTTGTGCTTCTTACTTTTGTCTCCTTTGGCCATTTTTCTATGGTGTATTTGTATTTTTATTATTTATCTACAATTGAGTTTTATACAACTTTGGCTATCATATTTTTCCAGATAGATATTTTCACAATATTTCAGATTTTATCTTTTAGTAGAAATTAGATGTCATTTTTAGATTCAAAGAAAGACTTCTGATAGTTTAAATAATACTATATTAAGTGTTTTATTCTCATAAAAAATAGAATAAATTAACTACTAAAATTAAAATATCATAATCAACAGAATGTTACTTTGGTGAGGCTTGGAAACTCTACTTTCATGTGTGTAGATAGCTACATATATCCATCTATCATAGATCATATCATAACTCATCATAGATAAGGAGATGTATCTATCTATCTATACAGTATGGAGATATATATATACACACATACACATATATCTCCTTAATACCTAAAGCAACACCTAATCTACAATAGATAACTCAAATATTTGCCATACAAAAAAAGTATTTACAAGTTAGAACACATTATTTACTTAACTAAAACAAGATTAGAATATTTTATTTATTTATTTCATTAACAAAGCCTAAAACAAAACTAAAATGAGCCTTAATCTGGCAAGTTTCAGGTATTGGCAAAGCAGCTGGCTGAAAGGAACTTAGTACAGCAATATCTGAAAAATAAAACTCAAGTTAAGGTCGACAGAATTAGCCCAGAATTATCAGCAATCAATATTTCCTTTGTCTTTAAGAAACTGTTACTTCATTACTGCCCTCTGCCGGTGGTATCACTTCCCTTTAATTCTCCCACCACACATTAAACCTTCATAAAATTATTTCTGATCTGCCTCTATATTTAAACCACCTATAGCTAAAAATATCCTAGCCATCTGGAATTAAGTAAGACTTTTAGGAAATAAATTGTGCTTCACTGTAGAACTCTACATTGTTAAAAGCATACCCTTTCAGGTTATCTGATTCTGACTCTATGCTACTCTGCACCTTTCATTGCCTTTACACAATTTTACAAATCAGTAAATTATAGATAACTGATAGCAAAGCAAAATAATTCTTGACTGACGGTGGGCAAATTCTGTCAGGCAGAAGTTCAATTGATCTCATTTCCCCATTAAGGAAAAAACCAGTTTGCTCATTTCCAAATCTATTTTAATATTACTGATCAACAAATGCCTCTGTTTTTTAAATTCTCCTTTGATCTAGTTGTAACATATGCCTGGTACTCTCATTAATGATGAGTTAAATAAAATCTTTAGCACTTGTCTAACTTATATATCTATATGAGAGTTATGATTTTATATTTAAAAATTATTCTTTAACAGACTGAAGCCAGACTACATTTTTCCCCATAGAGCAATTCAGAAATGAAATATGTACCTGCAAACAATAGGGCTATGCCCAAATGGCAAAAAAAAATTTCCTTTGGACCAGCCTATATTTACTGAATACCTATCATACACTAGTTATGGTTCCCTGCCATTAGGAACTCCCAGCTTCATGGGGAAGGAATCCTACAAACAGTTAAGACTATTTGCAGCAGGATACAGTGAAAGTGCTATGGTTGTGCTTAGAAGGAGTAATTAATTGGGAAGGGAGGGGAGAGGAAAGGGATGGGGAGGAGGAAGGGCAAAAGTCAGAGGGAGGTGAAAATAAAACAGATAGATCCTTAGTAAAACACTTAAACTCTCACATATTAACAGACAACTGAGTCTCACTTGCAAAACAATGCAATGGTATAAGAATGATTCCCATGTATACCAGACTGAATAAAAGGAATGCAAAGGCTGTCAGTAGAATGAGGTTTTTTCTAGAGGGGATAGAACAACTAGGAGAAGGGGCAGGTAGCAAAGACTGATGTGCATTTCACCCCTAAGCGTTTTGTAAAGCAACTCCTATGGGTTCACTACAGCTTCTACTCCTCTTTTGGCCTATATGAAAGCTACTATACAGCCAACTTCAAAATCTGCACAGGATCACAAGGTTAATGTCATTGGATCTTAAACACAAAAGCTATGAGTTGCAAAAATAAAAACTCCCATAGAAAACATATTATATTCTAAGTAGAAAATAAAGTAATAATGGTACCTTTTTGATCCATATAAAACATACTTTAGAGAAATTATGAGACAGTCCATATTTTCTAGTCAAGTTCACCTGCAGCCCAGTATACAACCCAAATACTTTTTGTATATTAATTTACTACTTATTAATGAAGCTACTATTTACTCTCAATGCCAGTTTACTTTTACTATACAAGCAGTAAAAAATGCAAAAAATTTGACCTTGTGCTATATAAATGAGGAAAACCAGTTACCCTTAAGGCTCAAGGGATTTCTCCCTCTGGCTTCCTTCCAGAATCTGGGACCTTTCAAAGGAAGCAAGCGAAGTAATTTCCTGTTGCTATTGCAACTGTTCCTGACTCCTCACATCATAGCTTCCAGGGTGTATTTCAGTGTGGAAGGAGAATAACGAAACTATGTAAAGGATTTGCTCCTAGCTTCAGAAATGCATAATCATAGGTTTGCACATTTTTACCTTGAGACAAAATTTAAAGTAGATACCACTAGCTGGGATGTCGAGATTAAGCAAGGAAAAGAAAGGACTGAGAGAAAAACCTTGCATTTTCAATGACTGGTTAATATAGGGTACTATTTTGAACAGAATAATTAATACTTAAAATCCACGTTATGCTTTAAAGTTTACAATGTATTTGAGGATACAGTATTTAATTTAATCTTCACAGCAATCTTAGTAAGCAGATAAGAGTATCTCCATTTTATAGATGACAAATCAACACTAGGCCAGGCGCTGTGGCTCACGCCTATAATCCTAACACTTTGGGAGGCCAAGGTGGAAAGATCGCTTGAATGTAGGAGTTCAAGACCAACCTGGGCAACATTGTGGGACTCTGTCTCTGCAAAAAAAAAAAAAACACACACACACACAAAATTTAGCCAGGTGTGGCGGCTCATGCCTGTAGTCCTAGCTATTCGGGAGACTCAAGGAGGAGGATCTCTTGGGCCCAGGAGGTAGAGGATGAAAGCACCACTGCACTCCTTCCTGGATGACAGAGTAAGATCCTATCTCAAAATAAAGTAAAGAAAAAAAGAAACCAATACTCAGAAAGGTTTACTTCCTCAAAGTAACATAATTTATAATGGATGAAGCTGAACCCAAAACATGAGCCTTTATATCATTCATTCATGCAGCTGTAGTTGTTTACATGCTTACTCCTCATTAGAAGTTGATTCACTGTAGAAACTTTGATGCATCATTGTAGTTCTACGCACAAAAAATATGCAATACTTGTTAGATGAATGAATGATTATGCTAAAAAAGTAGAGCAATAAAAATAGGAGAATGGCAAAGTAATACTGCAAGGTGGTGCTTTAATAAAGATAAATTTGAAAATCAACTACAACACAAAGTAATTTCATGATTTGAAAAAAGAAAAAATATTTTAAACGTGTATATATATATATATGCTTTGTTTTGTGTAAACATTTAAATATACACCTGTATTTAAATATCTGTTAATTCCCTTAGTTACTATCCTAGCTAGAACCTGACATCTCTAGTACCTGAAAATATTGTTTTTACAATAAAATATTTATTAAACTTTTTGGGGAAAAAAAATTAAAATGCATATGACAAAGAGTTTACCATACCTTTCGTCTTATGTTTGCATCTCTAAATGGTAAAAAATCAATATAATTTAAGAAATTAGTAGGATAAACTATCTGCACTAGAAATGTAACATTTTCAAAAGGCAATGTCCTTACAATTATCATAATCCTTTAGAAATTGCTTGCATTATGATTAAAAAGTACTTACGTCCTACGTTCCCACAACTAGTTCGTGTGGTAAAGAAATCAGTAAACTTACTTTTATGCGTAACATCTTTAACATTTGCTCCCCTTTCTGGGCTTGTGATTAAATGTAACATTTTGAAATCCCAAAGTTCTGAGAAAAGCATAAATCCTTGTCTCACAGCTGCTGTTTGACTGTGGAAACACATGCATTTTCTTTTCAAGCATCTACCATCAAAACTCCCAAAGGGCTTGGACTGGAGAACACCTGCATCTCTTCATTTAGTTCCAATAACAGAGCCTAAACTTCAAAATTACAAAAATAGACGCTCTGTTCAGCTGTAGTTACATTTTGCCCCTAATTCCCGTGAACAAAAATGCTAGGAGCATGAAATCATTCAGGCAAGCTCTGTCATCAAGAGGATAAGATTTTTTGCACCAGAAGCCCAGTGGGAACATGATAGAAAACTGGCAACAATTACAGATAAAGTACATAGTAAAGTCCTCAGGGAGGAAAGAGGAAATGTAATAAGATAGATGGGTATAATTTTTACACATTTATGCCCAAACCACAAATGTGAATTGTCTTTAATTGCTACAATATATAAGCATTCTTACTCATGTGTTCTGTCAAAAATACTAAACATATAACTTCAAGGCAATTCGCTTATTTCTACATTAGGAGCAGAATTTTTTGAAACCAAAACAGACATTCTCTACAAACTACAACTTACAATATAAAATACTGTCTCCATTTTTAAAACTCCTAAACAATATATTCTAAACAACCAACTCCAAATGGTGAAACAAAAGAGTGTGTCTGTTTGCTGGTATGTTTTAATCAAGAGAAAGAACTACCTCCCAATGTAACAGTAAATTTACAGAGATTAGAATTGTAATTGTGGCTTTCCTTTCCAATAGCAATGATCAAAAGTTTCCCGTGTTTGATGAGTAAAATTTTAAATTATTTTTAATTTATTACAATTTGGTAAAGTTAAACATTTTATATTACTTAATTCTGAAACAAATTATACAAGATAATACAAAGACTGGTTTACATTGGCATTACATTTAAAGATACTTTAAGAAGAACACTTATTTTAAATTATTTTAAAATAACATCACAATCATATAAATCTACTTTTCTTACCTTACTAAAAACCGTTATTTTTAGTTTCATTATATTAAAAGTAAAAATAGTATGTGCATTTGAATTGCACAACTGACTACAGCTAACCAGATACTTTAAAAGGTATCCACGGCCGGGCGCGGGGGCTCAAGCCTGTAATCCCAGCACTTTGGGAGGCCGAGATGGGCAGATCACGAGGTCAGGAGATCGAGATCATCCTGGCTAACATGGTGAAACCCCGTTTCTACAAAAAAAATACAAAAAAACTAGTCGGGCGTGGTGGTGGGCGCCTGTAGTCCCAGCTACTCGGGAGGCTGAGGCAGGAGAATGGCGTAAACCTTGGAGGCGGAGCTTGCAGTGAGCTGAGATCACGCCACTGCACTCCAGCCTGGGCGACAGAGCGAGACTCCGTCTTAAAAAAAAAAAAAGGTATCGTCTTCGTTAATGGTGGACCAAAATCAATTAGGTGAAATTTCATAGAAATAAGTATAAAGCTTTCCACGTAGGTTCATAAACTAATGTAGACATATAAAGTATGTAAAAATGTCTTAAGAGTAGTTCGTGTGAAAAAGATCCACGGTTTCCAAGTAGCATACAAACTCAAGACAAGTAGCAACTGAATAGAAGTCCCCTATACAAATCTGAGAAGTACATATATTGTACTTTGTGGTATGTGGAGGACAGTGTTAAATTTTAGAGTAACATTTTAAAGAAGACATTTTCAAACATGTAGTGGAAGTAGTCGGTTTGACAATCTGAAGACAAATCATATGATGTTTTACCTAGGATATTTAATTGGTGGAGTGGTAGAAGCTTTTATAAAACATCAACCTTGTGCAGGGAAGGAAGAAGGCAGAATTGAGGTAGTGCTGAAATTGACAGTATTAAAAGGGAAATAGTGCCATTAATTAAAAGAGTGAATAATGAAGCATGAAATAGGGAATAAAAAATTATACTGAGTTTAGTTTTGAATGTATTTGGACCATTAAAATATCCAAAGAAAATATTTAAGAAGTAGCTGAAATTTGCAGTCCAGATCTCAAAAGAAAATAAATGGACAGAAAGATATAAACTTATGGTTGGTTGCTGAAAACAGAAGTATTGATTAGATCATTCAGATACAAAGACAGGGTCAATAATATAATCTTGGTAACAACCTACATTTAAGGAACAGAAAAAAGAAACATCTTTGAGGAGGGGAACAAAGCAAGGAAAACCAAGAAATGACATTGTTCTGGTGTCAAGAATTGTGAGGGACCTAAGACCATGCACTACCACAGTTTCAAGAAGGCTGCAGAAGACAAAGATCTCAAGTCACAAATAAGGACGTTATTACCTATGGCACAGGAAGCAACACCAGTATCAACATATTTGCATCTGTTCCCTTTGCCCACAAGTCTCACAGAGGGGATGGTATGCAGGTTTCTTCAGATGGCTGCCTGTACATGCAGTGAATTACGTAACAGGAGATGAACCCTAAGTTAAGAAACCAAATGTTTTATAACAGTAAGCATGCTTTCTCTTTGCTCCAGAATGAGACATGATATTTGTCTTCCAAGGCTGTTCACTATAAGAACATCTTTGAATAGACAGTCCAGAACAAAGGGCAGTCAGCACCTCCATTCACAAGAAGTGCAAAAACAAAAAAGACCTATCGATCAGGGGGTCCCCAACCCCTGGGTCATGGACCCGTACCAGTCCATGGCCTGTTAGGAACTGGGCCACACAGCAGAAGGTGAAGAGTGGGCAGGCAAGCAAGCATTAATGCCTGAGCTCTGCCTCCTGTCAGATCAGCAGCAGTATTAGATGCTCATAGGAGCACAAAGCCTGTTGTGAAATGCGCACGCAAGGGATCTAGCTTGCACATTCCTTATGACAATCTAATGCCTGATGATCTGAGGTGGACAAGTTTCATCTGGAAACTATCCCCCACCACCCAAGTCCTTTGAAAAATTGTCTTCCATGAAACAGGTCCCGGGTGCCCAAAACAGTTGAGGACCACTGCTATAGAGACTTGTCTCTGAACACTTAGAAGCCAAGAGAAACTAAGGATTGAATAGAAAGGGTATGATCAACCATAGCAGTAAATGCTGGAGACTAAAGAGGATGAATACCAAATGAAAGGAAGGGAAAAAAAGGTAAGAAAGGTAAAATAATATGTGTTGTCAGGTATGTTTCAGGCTGATACATTATTTCATGTCATTTATAAGAATAAAATCAGACCAGTAAATGGAAGTTACAGTCCAGTGAATAAATAATCTAATAGTAATTAGAACTATCTTACAGAGGAAGATATTGGTAGATATTTTCTCTAGTGGTAGATACATGCAGAAGGAAAAGGAAGAGGAAGAAGAAACAGAAATAGAGAAAAGAAAAGGAGGCTAACATGTATTAAGAACCTACTATTTAATCTGTCAAATTTACACCCTTGAACATCTGTCATAAATGTTCATTCATTTATTCATTCATTCAACAAATGATTTCTCATGCATTCTTTGTGCATTAATCAATGACAGGCCCTGGAGATAAAATGGTAAGCAACCAGTGATTAATTCTGCCCGCATGGAACTTACTGTCAAGTGGTAAAGACATATATAAATATACACCATCTTAACAGCTATGAAAGAATGTAAAAGAGGTACTTAATTAAATTGAGTGGCATGGGAGAGAGTAGGGAAAAGGCAGTCACAGAAGGCTTCCTTGGATAAATAGTAGTTGAGCTGAGATCTTGAGACTGAGCTGGAAATAAACAGGTATAAAAAGGGTAAGGATGGTTGTGAGAATCCTAGACAGAAAAAACAGTACATGTAAATACATAACCACCACAGAGGACATCAAAAAAGGCCAGCAGAGCTAGAGCAAATAGAGAGCAGGAGACATATAAACAGAACTCCTAACACTGGCTTAGAAATTGAAATGACAGGCCAGGCGCAATGGCTCATGCCTGTAACCCCAGCACTTCGGGAGGCTGCGGTGGGTGGATCACAAGGTCAGGAGACTGAGACCATCCTGGCTAACACAGTGAAACCCCGTCTCCACTAAAAATACAAAAAATTAGCTGGGCATGGTAGCGGGTGCCTGTAGTCCCAGCTACTTGGGAGGCTGAGGCAGGAGAATGGCATGAACCCGGGAGGCGGAGGTTGCAGTGAGCCAAGATCATGTCACTGCACTTCAGCCTGGGTGACAGAGCGAGATTCCGTTTCAAAAAAAAATTGAAATGATGGCCTAAATTCTTTTGATTCTAAGCTGATAGTAATTCATGGTCATTTTATATCCCTAAATAGCAGACACTTCAAAATTTATTTACACATTAATACCATGATTAACAAAGACTCAGAACTCTTTAGCAAGCAGAACCTGCTATGAATCATACGGAAAATATAGCATAAGAAGAGCCAAAGTCTATAATAAAAAGACAAGGGAGTCCAGGCACAGTGGCTCATGCCTGTAATCTCAACACTTTGGGAGGCTAAGGCGGGTGGATTACATGAGGCCAGGAGTTCAAGAGCAGCCTGGCCAACATGGTGAAACCCCGTCTCTACTAAAAATACAAAAATTAGCCAGACGTGGTGGTGCGCCTCTGTAAGGCATGAGAATCATTTGAACCCAGGAAGCGGAGGTTTCAGTAAACTGAGATCATGCCCACGGCACTCCAGCGTGGGCAAGTTCTGTCTCAAAAAAAAAAAAAAAGGAGGGGAAGAAAAATATTTAGAACCCCATTTTTATTTTTATTTATTTTTGAGACAGGGTTGCATTCTGTCACCCAGGCTACAGTGCAGTATGCGACCTTGGCTCATTGCAACCTCTGCCTCCCAGGCTCAAGTGATCCTTCCACCTCACCCTTCCCAAAGTGCTGGGATTACAGAGATGAGACACTGCACCTGGCAGAATCTATTTTTAAATGTTTTACATATATCAGTTATAGTCACCAAGTGCTTCTACCTACGAAGGAACCAGAGAAGCATCTATTTCCCTATTTGACCTGTTGTATCTATACAAAACTAAGAAATGTGACATTAAATGGTTCCCCTGAGTAGTAACCATAAATACAGAATGTGTGCTGGCACATTGTATTCTAATCAGAGCATTCAGCTCCTTTGCTGTTAATCAGAGTTTGTCAAGTACAGAATGCAATCAAGGAGGGAAGAGGGGTAAGTGTAAAGGGAATTGCTGAAACTTCAAAGTCAAAGCAATGCTATAAGATGACAGTGTGGCTCTTTTGACAGTGCTTAATATAAAGTAAAAAAGGAGATCCTTTACATTAGGAACTTTTAAGACTGAAGGATGCAGTGTTCAGTAAGGTGGATTCTAAGGTTAAAAGAGAAAATGATAAACAGCCCAACACCCAACATGGTGGGAAAATGTACAGCTAGAAGTTCCAAGTTCTAGTTCAAAGTCTGACTTGCTAGGCAATTGGACAAGTCATTGAACTTCTAGGCATCTATTTCCTCCTCTGCAAGACACAAATTATATTTTCTCTGCCTAAAACAGTTTTGATTTGTAAGCAAATAAAATAATTTACACAAATGTGATTTTTTAATTGTAAAGTACTGTTTCTATGAGTTTTACTAATACCATTAATATTTCTTTCCGTCATAATTCCAAATCCCCATTAATAAAGCTGTCCATTCCCTCACATTCTCAAATCACAGTCAAAAGGCTGCTTAGGTAATTAGCTCCTCTAAAAACTCACTTTCTAATTGACTTTTACATAGCATCTGCAACATTTGCTGGTCCCCAGTTTAACCATCCATCCCCCTCAATTTAAGTATATGCACAAGGGGCAGCTGTCTTCCACACGTCATGCCATGACCCTAAAAAAGCCAGTTAGTATGATCATCATTCAAATTCTATAAGCTCATGGGAAAAGTTCATTAACAACCTCACCTAGACATCTATCTGTGAAAACACAAGCAGAGACCACTCATGCTTCCCTTTAACTGTTCACCTAAAAGATTTAACCACCTAACATCTTTTTCTTCCCTTAAGCCTCTGGAAAGATTCCTGTCTCTATTCCATTATGCTTCAACTTCAAAAACCAAAGGAAAGTAAATGTAATCATCAGTTACTTGCTTATTCATTCAATAAGTATTTATTGTTAGCTTATGTACCAGGTACTGGTCTAGACACTGGGAATACAACAGTGACCAAAAAGAGACAAAACATCCTGCACAAATGAAGCATAAAATTCTAATAGCAGGGGAAACAATCAACATTATAAATCATTAACATATATAGTATGGTAGATTCTGATAAGCACTAAGGAAAACAAAAGAAGTATAGAGAAATAAGAAATGTCAATATGTGTGTAGGAGACAGAGAGAGAAATTTAGATACAATGGTCAGGAAAGTACTTGCTGAAAGTATAATATTTTAGTAAAGTCTTGAAGGACTGTTAATGAATTATTAAATTTTTCATTTAAGATTTACTTATGATTTGTCTATAACATCAGTCATACTCACATACACATCCAATTTAAATCTTGTTACAAGAACATAAGATTAATCCAAATTATTTTAAAACTGGCATAAAAATAGTACTTATTAGCACTCTAAACCATACCATAAATACCTAAGCCATGAATGTGGGTGGCAGTTCTAGGGTGGATGAAAAATTTAAATTTAAAAATGCCCCAAATAAACTATGTGAATGTAGTTTTAAGTTAAAATATATTACATTTTAGGTTTAAAACATACCCAAAGGAAAATTTTCAAAGCACTAAATACATGATCACATTAAAATTTTACACACAAATCCATAAACATACCATTATACATAACACTAATGTTGCAGATTAGGTGAATTTCCTTAACAGCAAGAAAAAGTTAAAACTTTATAAATATTATAGGTGTCACAGATAATTTTTCTTATACCAGTTTACTTTTAGAGCCATATAAAAAGTTAAAACCACAAATAAAATTTTGTGACCCTAGAAATGCATTTAAATTACAAAAGATAATATAAATATTGTTAGAAGGACAGATTATTTAAATACACTCAACTTATTAATTTATTTTAATTGTATATACGGTAAACCAAAAATTAGGTAAGAATTTTCTTCAATGGCAAGATTCTAGTAAGATTAATCTCTTCTTAGGTATCAAAATTGTAACTGAATGGTCTGGTCATTTTAGTATCATCTTAGGTTTATTATTTGAAAACAAAAATTATTATATGGGTAATTCTATAAAGAAGTTTACCAAACAATATATTTAAGGAACATGATTAAATAGGCATTAACAAAGCCATGATATTTATCCACCAATTCCTTCTTCCTATAACCATGTTAGACAAACCACATAGGCCAAATCTGGCCCACTTCCTGCTTTTATAAATAAAGCTTTATTGAAACACAGTCACATCCATTCATCTAAGTCTCGTCTGTAGCTATTTTTGTGCTACAACAGCAGAAATAGTTGAGAAAGAGACTGTATGGGCCATAAACCCTAAAATATTAGCTGTCAGGCCCTTTAATAAAGTGTTTACCAATCCCTGCCTTAAGACATTGGTAAAATCTTTTCTCTACAGCGACAGCCCTACTTTGGATCCTGGAGTCATCCTCTAGTCATTCGTTCTTTAACCCATTCTTACTAGGCTGAAATCTTATTTTTGAGGTGTGCTGTCCTTAGAAGCATGCTGACAGACAGCATCCTTAGACTCACCTTTCAAATACTAATTTCCAGTTATCAGTGTGGATGCCACTCAACTGCAAATATTACCATGATATATTCATCTTTCAAATGTTTTGTGTCCCTCTATATATTCACTTGTGTACTGCTTTATTCAATATTCACCTCTACATAGTCTCTGCTCAGTTAATTGCAAATCTTTTCATAGTTTCTACTTGAACATACTAGTGCTGAACACACTTTCAATAAGCTACAGTAGTTATTGAATAATGTTAATGAAGCTCTACTCTTAAGCAACTATTTGAAACTACTCACTAGCCAGTTATTTCTAGAGAGAAAATGTGGACCACCTATCTTTTAAAACAAATGTCTATATTACTATCATGTTGCTAGCCTCATTGACTGAACACCCTGACTTTGCTAACCACACACTGGCTAAGTGAATTCATGGCTGATAGTGATCTCTACCTATCATACATTTTTCTTTTCTCAGTCTTCATTGATCCTTCTGATACCTCCTCTCAACATGAGAGGTATAGCTCTGCTATTACGGTGTAGAATAAAATGAAATAGATTCTATTCAAAGTGCTACCAGGAAAAAAAAAAAAAAAACTCTAAAAAATGAGATAATGGCCTCTGAGATTTTTTTCTCAGTTCTACCATCAAATCTTTTCATTCCTAAAAAATTATAGAAGGTAAAAACACCTAATTTACACATGACAAACTGTGGGTTACAAAGTGCTACTATCCCTAGAAAGTCTGCATTATAATGATATGCTATATTTTAAAACTCAGTTGTTCCTTATATAGGTGAATCTGAAGTTAACCACTATACATACAGCTAAATTCTCTCATATAAATAAAATCATTATTATTTATAAACACATTCCAATTAACAAAAGTGATACAAAAATTCTTAATCTGAATTTTGAAAAAGCACAACTGCAGAGAAAGCCAATTGACAAAAATAGCTAAAAAAAAAAAAAAATACCAATTTTAAAAGCCTTTCTGGGAAAAATAATGCAAAATAAGGGAATAATGATAGGTTTGTACTTACCAGAATTGTGGCAGTAGTCAATATATTGTGGAACTTGGATTGTGAAGGCCATCAAATCTGGAGCTAAGAGAGACTCTGGCTTTCTACTCTCGTTGAGCCACTTGGTGCCATGAAGGTCTTTAGTGTCGGAAGGACCCTGAAGCAAGGGAATCAACTTCTCTTTTCCACTATCAACTGAAAAGAAATATTTGTAAGACAATAACAAAAATAAAACATGAGTCACTTGAGAATGTTTGATTTTAAAATATACTAACACCATAATATAACATTTCTATTTAATTTGATATTAGCTATACATTTAATTATACTGAGTTTCATAACATGTAAAGCATTTTTAACTCTTAAGTTTTCGTATTTGCTAATGAATGCAGAACATGTCCAGAAAAGGTTATAAAAGGAAACAACACACTGTCTTCTAAAAATTAAATGAAATCTGGACCTTTATAAACTTACCTTAAAATCACTTTGCACTGAAAAAAATCACAAATAGTTTTAAAAATATATTATGAAATAAAATATTGGTAGGAAGGTAAAGTCATTTGCAACCAAAATTTAAAAACAATTGGGTCTCCTATTTAATTATATTATAATAACAACTTTTTAATTTAAGTGTCTTTTATATATGTGTGTGTATATATATATACACACACACACATATATATATACACACACACACGCACACACACACCTCCTATTCCCCCAAAAAGTATAATAAACAATCCTTTTTCTCCCTCATAATCATTCATAAAACTCAGCATTTTTCCCTAAATAAAAATTAATTTGTTAAAGTCAAGAAGTATCATCCTGGTACAATTAGAAAAATTTCTAAGTAAAAATTTAAAATGTCTGATTCACAGAAACAATGAGTAAATTCTTGTTTCAGTAACGTTCCTTGTAAAATGCAAGGCCAATTCTCCTATACAGGCAATAAAGTTTTACACGGTCCAGCTGCACATACCTGGGGCTTTGGCACAAATTTTTATTGATCCCATGGTCCCAGAGGCACATTTGACCAATGATGTGCTGCAGTACTTCAATTCAACATTCTGGATTGAGCCTTCAAGAGTTGGCAGGAGATTCTTAGATTTCACACCTAATAAAAGAAAACTGCAAATGTACTAGCCGATTGAATTTAAATAATTTTTATACTCCTTCACCAAGGCATTTAAACTTAATTATACTTTAACTATCTACCTCAGATGTTCTTACAGTATTTGTGTTAGGTTTCATAGTTTAGTGTTTCAGAGGTGAAAGGATGCAAATTTAAAATAAATGGTCAGAACTCTCATAACTATACTTATGCAGTCAATTCTTGATTAGTCAAGCACAAGAAATAAAAGTAAATGTACAAATACTTTAAAAAAAAACAATAAACAGTTTTAAAAATATTTGGCTTTAGAAAACAGAGTAAGATTTTTCATTTTAAAACAAATTTAACTTATACAGTCGAGTTTAATTTAGGTGAAGACTTTATTTATTTATTTATTTATTTTGAGACAGAGTCTCGCTCTGTCACCCAGGCTGGAGTGCAGTGGTGCAGTCTCAGGTCACTACAATCTCTGCCTCCTGGGTTCAGGCAATTCTCCTGCCTCAGTCTCCCTAGTAGTTGGGATTACGGGCGCGTTCCACCAGCCTGGCTAATTTTTGTATTTTTAGTAGAGACGAGGTTTCACCATATTGGCCAGGCGGGTGTTGAACTCCTGACCTCAGGTGATCCACCCACCTGGGCCTTCCAAAGTGCTGGGATTACAGGTGTTAGCCACCGCGGCCTGGCCTTACTCAGGTAGTTTTATGTTTAAATGTCTCCACCTAGGCCGGGCATGGTGGTGCATGCACCATGGCGTGATCCGCCGTGGCAAGGAGATCACGAGGTCAAGAGATCGAGACCATCCTGGTCAACATGGTGAAACCCCGTCTCTACTAAAAAAGAAATACAAAAATTAACTGGGCATAGTGGCATGCACCTGTAGTCCGAGCTGCTAGGGAGGCTGAGGCAGGAGAATCACTTGAACCCGGGAGGCAGAGGTTGCAGTGAGCAGAGATCGCGTCACTGTACTCCAGTCTGGCGACAGAGTGAGACTCTACCTGAGTAAACAAATTCTCTGAAATATCTTGGTCAGGTGAAATGAGGAAACAGAAACAAAATACAGATCGAGGATGCCTTATCCAAAATACTTGGGAGCAGAAGTGTCTTGAATTTTGGATTTTGTTGAATTTTGGAATATTTGTATTATATATTTACCAGTGGAGCATCTCCACTCTGAAAATCAAAAACCAAAAATGCTCCAATGAACATTTCCTTTGAGAGTCACGTTGGCTCTCAGAAAGTTTCAGATTTTAGAACATTTCAGATTTTGAATTTTCAGAGTAGGGGATCACTCAACCTGTAGCTCAAATAGCTCCTGTGTTAAAATACAATAGCTTATAAATAATATTCACTTGCTCTGTGTAGATAAATAGGAAGCAAATAAATTTTTATCAATTAACCAAAAAAGTAGATATTAACATCTTTATTATATACTACTTGCTAAAGGATATAAAAGCACAGAAGGTAGTGATTCCCATAAATAAATGGTTAGAAAAATGTAATCAAAAGGGAGAACCTCATTTTGATCCTTAAGGGTAGGTGAGAATTATACAGGCAAAGAAACCTTAAGAATATTATACTGACAGTATGGATAACCACCACTAAAATGATGACGATAGTGATGATGATGATGATAATGACAATTAACTCTAATCAATTAACATTTACTGAGGACTTCAGTATGTGTTATGTACATTTTCTCATTCAGTCATTACACCAGGCCTATATTATAGATATTATTATTATTTTCATTTTACAGGTGAGGATACAATAGATCAGAGAAGGTAACTAATTTTTGCCCAGAGGACAACAGTTACTATGTGAAAAATCTAGGGTGTTTAACACAATCTGATCCCATCACAGAAGACTTCGTCACTCATTTTGCCAACTATTCATGAAAACCCACCAACGTAATTCGCCTATTTTTCCCTTTCCACACTTTGGTTAAATAAATTCCATCCTTTGTTTTTGAAGCTTCCTTAACTATGTATGAATAGTTAAGAAGACCATACACTTTCTATGATAGTTGTAGTAAACATTCTAAAATCCTTGACTTTGAACTTTAGGGTATTCAAGAAGACTCATAATCTCTCAAAGAAATTATGATTCAGTCATCCTGAGCTATGGCCCAGAATTCTGCTATTTAACAAGTACATTAAATGATTTGCAAATGGTTAGAGAATGTTATCCTGAGAAATACCTTGTCCCAAATCAACCCTTATGATATGGTTTAGCTTTGTGACCCCACCCAAACCCCATGTTGAATTATAATCTCAAGGTTTTAAGGGAAGAACCAGGTGGGAAGTGACTGGATTATGGGAGCAGTTTCCCTCATGCTGTTCTCATGATAGTGAGGGAGTTTTCACAAGATCTAATGGTTTTTAAAGCATGGCACTTCCTCATTCGCTGGTAATTCTCTCTCCTGCCACCATCTGAAGAAGGTACTTGCTTCCCGTTCGCATTCTGCCATAATTGTAAATTTCCTGAGCCCTCCCCAGCCATGTGGAACTGTGAATCAATTAAATGTCTTTCCTTTATAAATTACCCAGTCTCAGGCAGTTCTTTACAGCAGTATGAAAACGGACTAACACTTGAAGCTATTAATTTGCTAATTTGTATTTTGTCTTTATATAATTGTGTACTGATTGGTTGCTATTTTCCAATATTTGCCACCTGAATTGTGTCCATTTGAAGTGGTATCCATTATCCTCTGAGAAGGAGTTCTAAACCTATGGTCTATAGCACACTTTAAGGAGTTCATTACACCTATGAAATGGTATCTAAAACTTTACACATTTTAAAGCATTTTTTAACAGATTCTCAAAATTCATGTCTCAGGAAATTTTAATATCTCAGAAAATTAAATGATGCCAAAAATGCTAATACTATCATCATCATCATCGTAGTAGTAGTAGTAGTAGTAGTAGCAGCAGCAGCAATAAAAGCAGCAGCAGTAGTATCAATAATAGTAATCATAGCACTTAACATTCATTGAGCACTTACTGAGTGCCATGCATGGTACCCAGTTTATTTTATTTATTTGGCACACACAAAATAATCCTTAGGAGCTATTACTACTATTTTCATTCTATATATATAAAAAAAGGATTGGAGAAATAAGGATTTTGCAAAGGCCCAAGTCAGAAAGTGGCAAAGCCTGGATCTCATTTTTCTTTATAAGAAAGGATGCGGAGCAACTCTATTTAACATCTACTGTATTTGCAGGGAGGTATAATCAATGGATAACTTAACCTGTTCCAATCACTATGTTAGATGATGAGACAGAAACAGAACTTAATGATACCCTGCCCTCCCCTGGCTCTTATGCCTTAGGGTCAGACTCTCATTCAATACCAATTTTTCAAAAGAAATACAGGAAACCTATATAGTAGTCAGCAAACAAGAGCTACTGAAAGATTTCCTAAAGAGTCATTGATGGTGTTCAGAACCAAAAATCTCAATTAGTTTCTGGTATATACAAAAGCAAAAGAATATGGATAGACCAAATGAGTTTCTTTAAAATTATTTTATAACACGGCTTCTTTTACAGTTTCCTAAACTTAATAGCTCACTGTAATCTTGAGCCCCTGGGCTCAAGTGATCCTCCCATCTCAGCCTCCTGGGTAGCTGGGACTATAGGTATGTACTCTACCACACCTGCTTTTTTTGTAGAGACAGGGTCTCACTATGATGCCCAGGCTAACCCTAATTATTTTTCCACCAACCTTCTTGCCCTCCATAATTCTTTAAGACTCACTGAGACCTTTCCCTCAGTGTCAACTTTCTAGTGTTCAGTAATCAGCTTACAATCACTTTTGTAGTTATGATGTACATATTAAAAGATGAACTAACAAGAAAGATCTATATATCTCTGTGGAATTAAAAGATTAAGGAGTAAAACCATATGATTACTTCTGTTCCCCCACTGAAGTCCACCAAAAGACTATTAAGAAATTATTTTAAGGCACTAAACTAACAAAGAACCAAAAATAAAAAGACAAGAGCCAAATAGGCTGCTCTCAAACAAGCAAGAGCTATCATCTAAATTTGGAAAGATGGATATCTGATGAACAAGTAGCAATGAGTAGCCTTAGTAGAACAGAGATAAGTGCCTGTGGGTAATTAAACTAATAAGCAAATTTATCCTGCAATAAGCCCCAGAAATATAAGAATTAAAAAGAGGCCACGCAGCACTGAAGGCAGGGATGCAGATGAGGTTAGAAAGATGAGGAGGTGACTAAAATTTTATCTAGTGACCACAGATCATTTTTCTTAATCCATGTAGAATCCTCTCCTCTAATCCATGAGTGTCAGTAACTACCTGACACTCACCTGGCAGAAGACTAAAGGGTTTACTTTGGAGAGGTTAAACCAGGAGGACTCTCAACTGAGAAATATGAAATACAACCATATGCTAAAAGGGGGGAATTATCTTAGAATCTGGATTCTGGATTCCTGATAATGAAATCTCCCCTTCCTTTACTAAGTACCAGGCTTAGAAACCTCAAGAAGGAAATGGACGGCTTTCTCTCTGTAAAAACGAGCAAGCTCAAGAAAAAGGAACCATGACAATGATAATCGATTATCCTCAAACCAAAAATGAGCTATGTGTCCAATTCCCCTACAATCAACAAATCCCAACCTCACACAGAGGTTTCAGTTATTTTGTACTTCATTCTGCAATATGAAGGATCGTTAAATATTAGATGGAAATCACAAGTGTGACAGGCAGATATTATTTTAAAACATAAAGAAAAGGAACATGGGGTAAACAGACAAAGCCAGGAGCAAAAGAAAACTTCAAATAATAATAATAATGATTTCTGTCCTCAAAGACAGTACAGAAGATACTGCATTAGGAAATGAACATTTATTTAAAATATACAAACAACAAAAACAAGCACTTAGAAATTAAAAATATGATGCTAATTATCTTTAATAAATAGATTGGAAAATAAAGTTGAGAAAATCTCCCATAAATTAAAACCAAAAAATCCAGAGAATGAAAATGGAAGAAAAATGTAAATAAAATGAAAAGATCAACTAAGCAATCCAATATCTAAAAAACAAAAGGTCTAGAAGGAACTATTAAAAGAAAATGGGGAAAAGAATCAAAAACATAGTTCAAGAGTATTTCCCAAACTGTAGAAAAGGAGTTCCAAATTAAAAGTGTTTACTATGTATCCAGTATAACAAATGAAAAACACACACACATAAACTCATACCACCTGAACATTAGGGCTAAAGAGACACTCCTAAAAGCTTCTGACATAAGACAGACACATACACATAAAAACAAAAACAGGTAACAAAAAAAGGTTAAACAATTAGAATGGCATCAAACTTCTCAACAGAAACGCAAAAGCAAGAAGACAATAATGTGATTATCAAATTTCTGTAGGAAAATCACTCCCACCCTAAAAATCTATATACAGTCTAATCAATTACATATAAAGATAAAATGAAGATTCATTCAAACATGTCAGACCTGAAAAAAGTTTACTTCCTATACCAGGAAGATAACCAGAGGATTTTGCTCCATCTAAAAAAGAGAGTAAATCAAGAAAGAGTAACGTATATGGTCTAAGAAACGGGATTCAATAGGAGAAAAGGAAATCCCAGGAAAATGATAAAAGGAAATTTCAAGACATCTCTATAGTAGGCCTAGGGAACAAAGAGAAAAGCAGGAGGAACGAGCATTTAAAAAAACAATGACTCCAAAAATTGAAAGTAATTATCTCATGCACCTGAAGGCATTGAGAGAAGATATGTTTATGTCAGAGTTTGGGGGAATTAATTAAAAATAAGTACATAAAACACTAATCAACCACAACAAAAAAAAGACAGTTAACTCCAAGACAGTTATTAACTCCAAGAATAACCCAAATGTCCATCTGTGACAGACTGGATTAAGAAAATGTGGCACATATACACCATGGAATACTATGCAGCCATAAAAAAGGATGAGTTTGCATCCTTTGTAGGGACATGGATGCAGCTGGAAACCATCATTCTTAGCAAACTATCACAAGAAGAGAAAACCAAACACCGCATGTTCTCACTCATAGGTGGGAACTGAACAATGAGATCACTTGGACTCGGGAAGGGGAACATCACAC
>NC_045440.1:101319674-101375606 GCF_002776525.5 Piliocolobus tephrosceles | reverse complement strand
GGGGGGAGGGATTGCATTGGGAGTTATACCTGATGTAAATGACGAGTTGATGGGTGCTGACGAGTTGATGGGTTCAGCACACCAACATGGCACAAGTATACATATGTAACAAACCTGCACATTATGCACATGTACCCTAGAACTTAAAGTATAATAATAATAATAAAATAAAATAAAATAAATAAATAAATAATAAAAATAAAAAGAGCTTTATTAGAAAAAAAAAAGAAAACTGTGACAAAGACTACTATTTAGAAATTTAGAGGTATATATCTAAGAAAAAGTTGAAAAATGATTGCCTCTAAAAAGCAGTAAAGATGACAGGGGGCCAGAAGACTGCTCTATTTGTTACAAGCCTTGCAAAGCTATAATTTAATAAAATAAAACAAAAGATTGGCCGGATGCAGTTCATGCCTATAATCCCAGCCCTTTGGGAGGCCAAGGCAGGAAGATCACTTGAGCTCAGGAGTTTGAGAAAAGTCTGGGCTACATAATGGGACCCCATCTCGACAAAAAATTTAAAAATTAGCCAGGCATGGTGACACACACCTGTGGTCCCAGCTACTTCAGAGGCTGCGGTGGGAGGATTGCCTGAGGCTTCAGTGAGTCATGGTCATGCCAGTACCCTCTTGTCTGAGCAACAAAGCCAGACCCTGTTTGAAACAACAACAAACGACCATCCAAAACATTCAAACAGCCAGGAGCCATATTGATACTGGGAAATAACAAAATCATAGGAGAGTGTAACTACAATAAAGGTTTCTGAAAGAGGAAAGAAGTAAATTATTTTATAAGATGCATTAAAGAGATAGTCAAGAGCTTCCAAATCTTTTATACTATGTAGTAAGAAGTAAGTATTATCCTTTCAGGGGAAAAATAAAAGGAGAAAGTGAAATGAGGGGAAGATTTAGCACATAAGAAGAAAGTGAAAAGCCTAAATAAAAGTGGCTTGCTAGGAAATACTAATAAGACAGGTGTACCAAGAAAGTTAGTTAGTTCTAAGATTCAATAGGTGACAAGGACTGTAAAAATCTCCCTCTGAAAAGAGAAACTTTAAGAGACAGCACACTTAAAAAGGTAGAGGTAGTTTTATTATTGTTGTTGATTATAATGATTTTAACATCAAAAAAAAAGATATAGTGACCCATTCTAGGGTTAAGTCAAAATATCCAGGTAAAAAGCACTTAGTATTTTCAGCAGAATATAAAATATAACCATTGAAACAACATGAAACAAAAAGTAATCTCAAAAGTGCAACTCACAGTGATTATTAAATGACAGAACCGAACTTTAAATATTCACAAGGTACAAAACACAAAGTCTGTTCAGTAGAGCTTAATTTTCTCTCTCTTTTTTTTTTTTTCTTTTGAGACGGAGTCTCGCTCTGTTGCCCAGGTTGGAGTGCAGTGGCACGATCTCGGCTCACTGCAAAGGAGCTTAATTTTCATTGTTCCACTTCTATTTGCATCTCAGAAATCCCTGTCCGTATTGCTGTAATCACCAGCAAAAAGAGTCAACAAGCAATTACTGACAAACATGTAATTCTTTTTTTAAACAAAAACAATGGCAAATAAACATTTGACAAGTAAAAGTTCAGCTTCACAGTGACAGAAGGATTTTTAAATGCCTCAATTTAAAGCAATACAGTCTGCCGCCTTGCTTATGACATAATTCTTAATATAAAATAAATACATAAAATATGCTTCTAACTCTTAAATTGTATGAATCACAATCTCTCCTACATGTCTTTGTCACACTAACCACATACGTTCTTAGAAAACTTATTTGCATTACTAATAAGAATTAACCTCACTGACAATGCCAAATGCTGGTGAGGATGTGGAGAAACAGAAACTCATTCACTGTTGGTGAGAATGCAAAATGGCTACAGTCACTCTGCAAGACAGTTTGATAGTTTCATATAAACCTAAACATACATTTATCATACCATTCAGTATTCACACTCTTTGGTATTTACCCAAAGGAGGTGAGACAAGTCCACACAAAAACCTGCATACAGATATTTATAGCAGCTTTGATAGTTGCCAAAACACAAAAGCAACCAAGATGTCCCTTAGTAGGTGAATGAATAAACTATGGTACATCCAGACAAGAAATATTACTGCTAAAAAGAAATGAGCTATCAAGCCATGATAAGGCACATTACTAAGAGAATGTGAAAAGGCTACATTCTTGAAAAGGCAAAACTACAGAAACAGTAAAAAGACCAGTGGTTGCTGGGTTTGGCTGGTGGGGGATGGGATAAATAGGTACAACACAAAGAAATCTTAGGGCTGTGAAATATTCTATATGATAGGATAAGGATGGATACATATCATATATATTTTCCCAACTCCATAGAATATACAACACTAAGAGTAAAATCCAAAGTAGGCTATGGACTTGAGTAATTGTGACACATCAGTGTAGGTTCATGAAGGTAACAAATGTATCACTCTGATGGGGGATATCGAAATTGATAATAGGGGAGACAGACTATACATGTTTTGGGGTGGGAGTATATGGGAAATCTCTGTACCTTCTTCTCAATTGTACTGTGAACCTAAAACTGCTCTTAAAAAAATTAAATTAAAAAAAAAAACTCAAAAACTCAAGTGACTTGTTCCATTATAAGCTTATTTACTTAACTTTGATTGATCTACTATGTCATAATTCCAAATGTGGGAATAAGAACATTTCTGGAGCATTGTCTGGAACATTACCTGAGACTAGAAAATTAAGTATTTTTATTTGGAAGGGGACAGAGTTTGGTTCTTCAGAATACAGAGGAACTTACAACTTCTAGATACAGTCTCACAAGAAGATTCAATAACTCACATTGGTTAGAAAGGGGAGGATCAGTAGACTGTATGTGGACTTCAAAGAAGGGATCTAGTGATCCCATCCAATTCAATCTAGTGATCCTCCCCTTTCTAGCCAATTAACCTATTCCAAATAGGTTAATACTATGCCTCAAATATAATATATGTTCAAGAAGAAATAAATGTTCTCTATCCTTGACATCTTCACTACCAACTGCAGGAAACTGAATAATTAACATATATGTTGGCAGATCATGCCATTAATTTATTTTCCCTCTGGTTGCTTTTAAAGGTTCATGCTTATCTTTAGTACACCAGAGTTTCACCACAATGTGTCTACTTAGAGGTTTAGGTTTATTTTTCCTGCTTGGAATTTATGATTCTCAGGTCTGAAGATTCACATCTCACATCTATTTTGTCAGGGGTAAAAAAGTCAATAAATATTGCTTCTCTCCCACTTTCTAGTTCTGAGAGTTGATAGAAATAATCTTTTCATTCTAGCATCCATATCTGTTGACTGTATTTCACATATCTCTATTTTCAATGTTGCATTCTGGGAAACTTCTTTATAACCACCTTCCAGTTCACTTATAGTGTCTTTGGCTGTGTCTAATTTGCTGTTTAATCCATTTAATCCATTAAGGACTTCTGACTTCCAAAAATTTTTTTCATTATAAAAATTCTCTAGTCCTTACGATAGTATCTTGTGTCTCTCTTGCAATTTCAATTCCATCTTTTACTTCTTCAATTACTTTTAAAAAGTCTTTTATACTGTTTCTGATATATTATTTGACATTATAGAAATTGAATTTGGCCACTGGAGGTTTCTGCTCAGTCTTGCTCTTGGTGAATTATTTACTCAAATTCTTTGTAATTTTAGATTATGAGTTTACATTTCACAAGGCTTTCTTTTTCACATACATTGTCAGATGTAAGGGTATGTGCCACAGCAAATACTTGTACTTACCACTAAATACTCAGGGACGTAATTAACCCACTAAGGATCACATTTTAACTAATTAGTTCAGTAGTTCCTAGGTCAGGCAAGAAATTAAAATCTGAATGAGGACAGAGTTGTGGTTACAAAATCTCCAGGAAAGCATCCTCTCCCTTCCCAATCAAGACCAACACAAAGAATCTTCTTTGTTAAATCTGGAGTGAAACAGATTTTTGAAACGGTCTACCTTTACACTAGTGCTTTGAAGTTATGAGCTTACTGAAGTGGAACATCGCTTCCAATTCCTCCCTTCTTGCCCACACTCCCTTCTGGTAATCAAAATCCAAACCCACTGGCTAGTGGGGTTGCCATAGATCATTAGGGGAACCCAGAAAAAACATCAGTGCCTACTTCCAACACTAATTTTCATTTTCTCTTTGTTTTTTAAATTTTTTTAGAAGTCTTGCTATATATTTCCTAAGCAAAAAGTAGCTTATACACGAATTTTCTCCTAAGATTTTATCCAAGATAGAAGAGGAAGAAAAACGTAATTTCTGAGGTTAAATACTGCAGGATATGCAAAGAAATTAAACACATCATGAGCCCAGAAATTTATTAAACTACTCTAAGTTTTCTCGTCTGTAAAATAGGTATAAATCACTAGCTACTTCACAGAGTAATCGTGAGCACTGAGTAGAATAAATGGACAGTGGTTAATAGTGCACTTGGCAGGTAAATGCTCAGTAAATGTCAGATACTGTATTGCCATTATTCTACTATTAATATAAACAATACAAGCTGGGATTAGAAAAGTTCAGTTCATATACATTAAAAATTAATAAGGGACTTTACTGAAAGATACACTAATCACTAGACCTTTACTCTAGTAAAAACTCTACCATCAAAAAGCTGTATAATGTTGCATTTAAAACTTTGTAGCCCCGTTTCTTCACCTGAAAAAAGTGAGGGACTGGATTTGGTTATGACTATGATTGCTTTTACCTCTAAAAGCCATGATTATCTACAATGGATCGAAGACCATAAATATGACAAAATGGAATATGAAATAAACAGTCTTTCAGGTAGTAATATAGTCATGTACCTTCAACATTTTTAGAGGCAAAGAAAACTTACACTACTTAATTAAATGAAGTAGTTATGTTTTTGAATATACAATAGAAAAAATATTCACTAGGCAAAGTCAGGTAGTGATAAAAGCTGAGATAAAATTTTAAAGGAATAATTATAAATTTGTTTATAAACTGATAAAGAAAGGAAAACTTTCCAAAACTATCATATCTCCTCCTAGCCTCCAGAGCTATGTCAGGAGAAGAATGATAACTAATTATTGTTGTGATACCAATAACAAAGTGATGCAATATTAGTGATTTTTTTCTCTAAAATTTATTGGTTAAAATAATAATACCCAAGGATGATCATTTAGTATTATCCACATATATGAACTTAAAAAAACACATGGCATAGATATGAAAATAAAAACTTGAGAAAAAAACAAAATGCCTGCTTCTCATATTAGTTAATTTCTAACACATATGGGAAGAAAATACAGGAAACTAAGTTCTTAGTAATAACCACTGATACAAATACCTAAAGAAGCACTACTATGTAAAAGTCATATTATATTAAACCCCATATTCTGACAGCCCAAGGGGGAAAGAGGGAGAGAGAAACCCATCACTCTTGGGCACTAACTTAAAAAAAAAAAAAAGTCAGCATTAGGGCAAAAATGAAATGAGGTCATTTAAAAATACTACACAGGAAACATAGAGTCTATTTTAAAACACCTTGTTATAAATGCAGTAAGAGAAATCAGTAAAGATTTTCTAAAATACTTTAAGCATGGCTAAAGAAGCTAAATGACTAGCTGAAAGAAATAAAAGAAGTCATAATAAAGACAAAACTATACTTTAAAGAAACATCGTGTGTATGTGTGTGTGTGTGTACAGGCACGTATATGCACGTCTATGTTTGGAAGGAGTTGGTAAAGAGCACACTGGAATAAAAACAAGTACATTACTCACTATGCACAGATCATTCTCCTTTCTTTAGTTTAACTCACTGTATGCCACAAGGCACTCTCACTAATGCCACAACACAAAATTGTCATCCTAGAAGGCTAATTACCTGACTATGAAATTAATACTCCAACAAGCTATTTTTTTACTATAAGAACTCTGTGTGCAACCAAGATTCCAATCTTACTACTTCAAAGCCCTTCAATTCATGATAAAGAACTACTGCACAAAATTCTCACCTATTTCTCACTTAAGTTTAGAGCAAGCAGGTGCTGCTATGGTTTGAATATATATTCCCTCCAAAACTCACATTGAAATGTAATCGCCCACTAGATTTTCATCCTAGCTTAAGGATGCAAGTTTTGTCTGTGCCTAAGCATGATCATTTACTAATGGTCACTCATGTGTGGCGCTACCTTTGATTCATATGTCTTTTATTCTCTTTCTCACTCATTCATTCAATAAATATTTACTATGAAACTACTCTATACCAGACTCAGCCTGGAGTTAGACAAGTAAATAAGACCGATTCAGTCTCTTCTCTCATGAAATTCACAATCTAGTGAGAGAAGCAGTCATGAAAAAAATTACACAAATATATACATATTCAACATTGTGAAAAATGCCAAAAAGAAGTTAGACTGCTATAAAAATGGAGGGAAACAATCTGAGAAAATTCTGCAAATCACTTATCTGATGAAACACTGGTATCCAGAATACACAGATAATTGCTAGACCTAAATAACAACCAAAAAAAACCCAGTTCAAAAATGGGCAAAGGACTTGAATAAACATTTCTCCAAAGAAGATATGCAAATGGACAATAAGCACATGAAAATATGCTTAGCATTACTAATTAAGAAAATGCAAATCAAAACTACAAAGAGATACTACTTCATACCCATTAGGATGGCCACTATTTTAAAAAACACACACACACACAAAATAACAAATGATATCCAGGATGTGGAGTAATTGGAACCCTTGTATTATTGTTAGTGGGAATGTAAAATGGTACAGTGAAAAACAGTATCGTGGTTCCTCAAGAAATTAAACATAGAACCACTATATGATCCAGCAATTGTACTTCTAGGTATACGCTCAAAATAATTAAAAACAGAGTTTCAAAACGATATTTGTAAACCTGTGTTCATAGCTTCATCATCTATAATAGCTAAAACATGGAAGCAACACAAATTCCAAAGGATGAATAAATAAGCAAAATGTGGTATATACATACAATGAAATTATTAGTCAGCTTTAAAAAGGAAGGAACATGTAGATCCAGCAAATGTCATGGTGGTAAGGATCACGGGTTTTGTTTTGTTCATATATCCTAGAAGCCAGCAACCCAGAAAGGCCAATGGGTGCAGACAGAAAAAAGTATCCCAACCTGCTCTCCTTAGCCAAAGGACCAGAAAGACGTATCCTAGCAAAACAGAACATGTTTAGGCAAAAACTGGTCTCCTCGAGCTAAACGCCACTCTAAAAATGGTGAACCTACCACTACCAACAACAGCAAAGATCAAGTGGGAAGCCTAGACTTCCATATTCAGCACACTCTAACAAGAACCCCAACATCCCTGCCTGGGTAGAGTAAGAGTAGGTTAAGAGAAGGCCTAGACTTTTAACTCCACCTAGCAGTAAGACTATGCCTCTCCCCCTTTCAGCTGGGTGGTGTAAAGAGAGACCTAGTGGAGATTCAAAAATTTTACCAAACTGCAGCAATAACATACCATCCCACCACCAACATAATGTCAGGTGAGGCATCACTTAGAGCAGTAATGAGGCAATCTAAACACTCCAAGCCAGTGATGTATCAACAGAGGCCTCACTGAGAGCCGGAATATCGACCCCAGGCCAGAAGTAACAAGAATCCCCTCGGCCTTAAACAGCAATGCAGGCCAAGTGGAAACCCTGAATTTCTACATCTCCTAGCAGTAATAAGTGGAGGCATGTTCCCTTCCACTGCAGGAGCATTTTCAGAGGAGGTCAGCTAACTAACAGAGGTTTAAACACAACACAGAATCTCGGAAAACAATATCCAAACATCCAGATTTCAAATAAAAATCACTCATAATACCAAAAACCAAGAAGGGGCCAAACTGAATGAAAAAAGATAATAGATGTCACTGAGATGACACAGATGTTAGAACTATCTGAGAAATATTTTAAAGCAGCCATTATAAAAATGCTCCAATTAACATTTTGCTTGAAGCAAATGAAAACAGATTTTGGCAAGAAATAGGAATTTGTAGGGAAAAAAAGAAGAAAATGGACAACAATGACATAAAAACAAACCAAACAAATTTCAGTATTGAAAAATGCAATGACCAAACCAAGAAACTCAATAAAAGGGTTCCATACCAGAATGAAGAGGGCTAAGGAAAGAATCATTAAAATGGAAGAGGGAACAACAGATATTACCCAATGTGAAATACAGAAAAAAATAGAAAGGGAAAAAAAGAGAAAAGAGTCTTAGGGACCTATGAGAAAGTTAGAAAAAAGATCTACCTTTCAGGTCATCAGAATCCAGTACAAGAGAAATAAAAAGATGAAACAGAAAATGTACTTCAAAAAAGAGTGGCTCTGTAATCCCAGCATTTTGGGAGGCCAAGGTGGGTGGATCACCTGAGGTCAGAAGTTTGGGACCAGCCTGCCCAGCATGGTGAAACCCTGTCTCTAATAACAATACAAAAATTAGCCAGGCATGGTGGTGGGTGCCTGTAATCCCAGCTACTCAAGAGGCTGAGGCAGGAGAATCACTGGAACCCAGGGGCAGAGGTTGCAGTGAGCTGAGATCACACCACAGCACTCCAGTCTGGGTGACAGAGTGAGATTCCATCTCTAAATAAATTCATTTAATATAATATAATATAGTTAAAAATCAATTAATTTAAAAAATAGTTGCTAATAACTTCCAATATTTGCCAAAAGACAAAACCTAAACATTAAGAAACAGAGCTAGCTCCTAACAGAGTAAACTCAAAGAAATCATCACACATCATGGATAAACTTTTGAAAACAAAAGAGAAAAAATATTGAATGGAGCAACAGAAAAACTACACCTTATGTATAGAGGGGGGAAAATGAAATGACAGTAGATATTTCATTAGAAACCATAGAGGCCAGGAGGAAGTAGCATGACATTTTTCAATTGCTTAAAAAAAAAAAGTACCCCAAATTCTATATTCAGCAAAAACATACTTCAGGAAAGAAGGAGAAAACGAGACACTCTCAGATGAAGGGAAACTAAAACAAACAAACAAAAAAAAATGTGTCATAAGCAGATCTACAATAAAAGGAGAGGTAAAGATCTCCAAACAGAAAGTTAAGAATAAAATAAGGGTTTTTTTGGATATCAGGAGAGAAAAGAGAATACAACAAGCAAAAATAGAGTACACAGACTTTCTGTCTCCTCTGGAGTTTTCTAAAGTATGTTTCATGCTAAAGCAAAAATAATATCTGATATGGTTCTCCATATACACAGAGGAAATATTTCAATTATAAATGAGGGAGGGGAAAGGAACATAAGAGCAAGTAAGGATTCCATATTTCACTTGAACTGGCATAACACAATACTAGTTAACTTTAATGAGTCAGAAATGTAAAATGTAATGCCTAAAACAATCATTTAAAAAGCTTGATGAGATACACTTAAAATTACTACACATAAACCAAAATGGAATTCTAAATAATGTTCAAATAATGTTCAAGTAACCCACAAGAAGACAGAAAAAGAAATGAAAAACAGAGATATCAAACAGACAGCAAAAAATAAAATGGCAGATATAAAGTCTAACATATCAATGATTGCATTTAATATAAATGCTCTGATTATACAAATTAAAAGACAAGACTGACAGCCTGGATCAAAGAAACATATTCCAACTATATGGAGTCAATAAGAAACTCACTTCAAATACAACAATGTAGGCAAGTTGAAAGTGAAAGGGTGGAAAAAGTAGATTATATAAACATCAATATACAAAAATTATAACATAGTGAGCTACCACTTCACACCAAATAAAATGGCAATAATAAAAAGAGAAACAATAACAAGTGTTGATGAGGATGTGGAGATATTGAAACCCTCGGGGATCCGCGTCAAGATGGTGGAATAGGAACAGCTCCAGCATCCAGCTCCCAGTGTGAGCGACACAGAAGATGGGTGATTTCTGCATTTTCAATTGACGCACTGGGTTCATCTCACTGGGGCCTGTTGGACAGTGAGTGCAGCACAGCGGGTGCAGCCCAATGAGGGAGAGCCGAAGCAGGGCAAGCCATCACCTCACCCGGGGAAGTGCAAGGGGGAAGGCAATTCCCTTCCTAGCCAAGGGAAACCCTAACACACAACACCTGGAAAATCAGGTCACTCCCACCCTAATACTGTGCTTTACCAAGGATCTTGGCAAACAGCACATCAGGAGACCATTTCCCGTAAGTGGCTCAGAGGGTCCCATGCCCACAGAGCCTCCCTCATTGCTAGCACAGCAGTCTGAGATCTAACTGCAAGGCTGCAGCAAGGCTGGGAGAGGAGCGTCCACCATTGCTGAGGCTTAACTAGGTAAACAAAGCAACCTGGAAGCTCCAACTGGGTGGAGCCCATCTCAGCTCAAGGAGGCCTGCCTGCCTCTGTAGACTCCACCCCTGGGGACAGGCCATAGCCAAACGAAAGGCAGCAGAAACCTCTGCAGATGTAAATGTGCCTGTCTGACAGCTTTGAAGAGAGTAGTGGTTTTCCCAGCACAGAGTTTGAGATTTGAAAACAGATAGACAGTCTGCTCATGTGGGTCCCTGACCCCCAAGTAGCCTAACTGGGAGACATCCCCAACTAGAGGCAGAATGACACCTCACACTTCACATGGATGGGTACACCTCTGAGAAAAAGCTTCCAGAGGAACGATCAGACAGCAACATTTGCTGTTCAGCAATATTCACTCTTCTGCAGCCTCTCCTGCTGATACAGGGTCTGGAGTGGACCACGGGCAAACTCCAACTGACCTGCAACTGAGGGTCCTGACTGTTAAAAGGAAAAACAAAAAACAGAAAGGACATCCACACCAAAACCCCATCTATACGTCACAATAATCAAAGACCAAAGGTAGATAAAACCACAAAGATGGGGAAAAAGCCGTACAGACAAGCTGAAAATTCTAAAAATCAGAGCGCCTCTCCCCCTCCAAAGGAACGCAGTTCCTCGCCAGCAATGGAACAAAGCTGGACGGAGAATGACTTTGATGAGTTGAGAGAAGACGACGTCAGACAATCAAACATCTCTGAGCTACAGGAGGAATTACCAACCCAGTGCAAAGAAACTAAAAACCTTGAAAAAAGATTTGACGAATGGCTAACTAGAATAACCAATGCAGAGAAGTCCTTAAACTACCTGATATAGATGAAAACCATGACACAAGAACTACATGACAAATGCACAATCTTCAATAACAGACTCGATCAACTGAAAGAAAGGGTATCAGTGACTGAACATCAAGTGAATGAAATGAAGGGAGAAGAGAAGTTTAGAGTAAAAATAAATGAACAAAGCCTCCAAGAACTATGGGACTAAGTGAAAAGACCAAATTTACATATGCCTGGTGTACCTGAAAGTAACGGGGAGAATGGAACCAAGTTGGAAAACACTCTGCAGGGTATTATCCAGGAGAACTTCCCCAGCCTAGCAAGGCAGGCCAACATTCAAATTCAGGAAATACAGAGAACCCCACAAAGATACTCCTCGAGAAGAGCAACTCCAAGACACATAATTGTCGGAATCACCAAAGTTGAAATGAAGGAAAAAATGTTAAGGGCAGCCAGAGAGAAAGATCGGGTTACCCACAAAGGGAAGCCCATCAGACTAACAGCAGATCTCTCAACAGAAACTCTATAAGCCAGAAAGGAGTGGGGGCCAATATTTGACATTAGTAAAAAAAGAATTTTCAACCCAGAATTTCATATACAGCCAATCTAAGTTTCATAAGTGAAAGAGAAATAAAAATCCTTTACAGACAAGCAAATGCTGAGAGATTTTGTCACTACCAGGCCTGCCCTGCAAGAGCTCCTGAAGGAAGCACTAAACATGGAAAGGAACAACCAGTACCAGCCACTGCAAAAACATGCCAAAATGTAAAGACCATCGATGCTAGGAAGAAACCGCATCAACTAATGAGCAAAATAACCAACTAACATCACAATGACAGGATCAAGTTCACACATAACAATATTAACCTTAAATGTAAATGGGCTAAATGCTCCAATTAAAAGACACAGTCTGGCAAATTGGATAAAGAGTCAAGACCCATCAACTTGCTGTATCCAGGAGACCCATCTCACGTGCCGAGACACACATAGGCTCAAAAAAAAGGGATGGAGGAAGATATACCAAGCAAATGGAAAACAAAAAAAGGCAGTGGTTGCAATCCTAGTCTCTGATAAAGCAGACTTTAAACAAACAAAGATCAAAAGAGACACAGGAGGCCATTATATAATGGTAAAGGGATTAATTCAACAAGAAGAGCTAACTATCCTAAATACGTATCCACCCAATACAAGAGCACCCAAACTCATAAAGGAAGTCCTTAGAGACTTACAAAGAGACTTACACTACCACACAATAATAATGGGAGACTTTAACACTCCACTGTCAACATTAGACAGATCAACAAGACAGAAAGTTAACAAGGATATCCAGGAATTGAACTCAACTCTGCACCAAGCGGACCTAATAGACATCTACAGTACTCTCCATCCCAAATCAACAGAATATACATTCTTCTGAGCACCACATCACGCTTATTCCAAAATTGACCACATAGTTGGAAGTAAAGCACTCCTCAGCAAATGTAAAAGAACAGAAATTATAACAAACTGTCTCTCAGACCACAGTGCAATCAAACTAGAACTCAGGATTAAGAAACTCACTCAAAACCGCCTAACTACATGGAAACTGAACAACCTGCTCCTAAATGACTATTGGGTACATAACAAAATGAAGGCAGAAAATAAAGATGTTCCTTGAAACCAATAAGAACAAAGATACAACATACCAGAATCTCTGGGACACATTTAAAGCAGTGTGTAGAGGGAAATTTATAGAATTAAATGCCCACAAGAGAAAGCTGGAAAGATCTAAAATTGACACCCTGACATCACAATTAAAAGAACTAGAGAAGCAAGAGCGAACACATTGAAAAGCTAGCAGAAGGCAAGAAATAACTAAGATCAGAGCAGAACTGAAGGCGATAGAGACACAAAAAAACCCTTCAAAAAATCAATGAATCCAGGAGCTGGTTTTTTGAAAAGGTCAACACAATTGATTGACCACTAGCAAGACTAATAAAGAAGAAAAGAAAGAAGAATCAAATAGACACAATAAAAAATGATAAAGGGGATATCACCACTGATCCCACAGAAATACAAACTAATATCAGAGAATATTATAAACACCTCTATGCAAATACATTAGAAAACCTAGAAGAAATGGATAAATTCCTGGACGCATATACTCCCATGATTAAATCAGGAAGAAGTTCAGTCTCTGAATAGACCAATAACAGGCTCTGAAATTGAGGCAATAATTAATAGCCTACCAACCAAAAAACGTCCAGGACCAGATGGATTCACAGCAGAATTCTACCAGAGGTACAAGGAGGAGCTGGTACCATTCCTTCTGAAATTATTCCAATAAATAGAAAAAGAGGGAATCCTCCCTAACTCATTTTATGAGGACAATGTCATCCTGATACCAAAGCCTGGCAGAGACACAACAAAAAGAGAGAATTTTAGACCAATACCCCTGATGAACATCGATGCTAAAATCCTCAATAAAATACTGGCAAACTGAATCCAGCAGCACATCAAAAAGCTTATCCACCATAATCAAGTGGGCTTCATCCCTTGCATGCAAGGTTGGTTCAACATATGCAAATCAATAAACGTAATCCAGCATATAAACAGAACCAAAGACAAAACCCACATGATTATCTCAATAGATACAGAAAAGGCCTTTGACAAAATTCAACAGTCCTTCATGATAAAAACTCTCAATAAATTCGGTATTGATGGAACATATCTCAAAATAATAAGAGCTATTTATGTCACACCCACAGCCAATATCATACTGAATGGGTAAAAACTAGAAGCATTCCCCTTGAAAACTGGCACAAGACAGGGATGCCCTCTCTCACCACTCCTATTCAACATAGTGTTGGAAGTTCTGGCCAGGGCAGTCAAGCAAGAGAAAGAAATAAAGGGTATTAAATTAGGAAAAGAGGAAGTCAAACTGTCCCTGTTTGCAGATGACATGATTCTATATTTAGAAAACCCCATTGTCTCAGCCCAAAATCTCCAGAAGCTGATAAGCAACTTCAGCAAAGTCTCAGGATACAAAATCAATGTGCAAAAGTCACTAGCATTCTCATACACCAATAACAGACAAACAGAGAGCCGAATCATGAGTGAACTCCCATTCACAACTGCTTCAAAGAGAATAAAATATCTAGGAATCCAACTTACAAGGGATGTGAAGGACCTCTTCAAGGAGAACTACAAACCACTGCTCAATGAAATAAAAGAGGACACAAACAAATGGAAGAACATTTCATGCTCATGGATAGGAAGAATCAATATCATGAAAATCGCCATACTGCCCAAGGTAATTTATAGATTCAATGCTATCCCCAGTAAGCTACCAATGACTTTCTTCACAGATTTGGAAAAAACTACTTTAAAGTACATATGGAACCAAAAAAGAGCGCAAACTGCCAAGACAGTCCTAAGTCAAAAGAACAAAGCTGGAGGCATCATGCTACCTGACTTCAAACTATACTACAAGGCTACAGTAACTGAAACAGCATGCTACTGGTACCAAAACAGAGATATAGACCAATGGAACAGAACAGAACCCTCAGAAACAATACCACACATCTACAACCATCTGATCTTTGATAAACCTGACAAAAACAAGAAATGGGGAAAGGATTCCCTATTTAATAAATGGTGCTGGGAAAACTGGCTAGCCATAAGTAGAAAGCTGAAACTGGATCCCTTCCTTACACTTTATACAAATATTAATTCAAGATGGATTAAAGACTTAAATGTTAGACCTGAAACCATAAAAACCATAGAAGAAAACCTAGGCAATACCATTCAGGACATAGGCATGCACAAGGACTTCATTTCTAAAACATCAAAAGCCATGGCAACAAAAGCCAAAATCAACAAATGGGATCCCATTAAACTAAAGAGCTTCTGCATAGCAAAAGAAACTACCATCAAAGTGAACAGGCAACCTACAGAATGGGAGAAAATTTTTGCAATCTACTCATCTGACAAAGGGCTAATCTCCAGGACCTACAAAGAACTCAAACAAATTTACAAGAAAAAAACAGCCCCATCAAAAAGTCGACAAAGGATATGAACAGATACTTCTCAAAAGAAGACATTTATGCAGCCAACAGACACATGAAAAAATGCTCATCATCACTGGCCATCAGAGAAATTCAAACCAAAACCACAGTGAGATACTACCATCTCACACCAGTTAGAATGGCAATCATTAAAAAGTCAGGAAACAACAGGTGCTGGAGAGGATGTGGAGAAATAGGAACACTTTTACACTGTTGGTGGGACTGTAAACTAGCTCAACCATTGTGGAAGACAGTGTGGCAATTCCTCAAGGATCTAGAACTAGAAATACCATTTGACCCAGCCATCCCATTACTGGGTATATACCCAAAGGAATATAAATCATGCTGCTATAAAGACACATGCATACATATGTTTACTGCGGCACTATTCACAATAGCAAAGACTTGGAACCAACCCAAATGTCCATCAGTGACAGACTGGATTATGAAAATGTGGCACATATACACCATGGAATACTATGCAGCCATAAAAAAGGATGAGTTCAGGTCCTTTGTAGGGACATGGATGCAGCTGGAAACCATCATTCTCAGCAAACTATCGCAAGAACAGAAAACCAAACACCACATGTTCTCACTCATAGGTGGGAATTGAACAATGAGAACGCTCGGACACAGGAAGGAGAATATCGCACACCTGGGCCTGTTGGGGGGTGGGGGGAGTGGGGAGGGATAGCATTAGGAGATATACCTAATGTAAATGACGAGTTAACGGGTGCAGCACACCAACATGGCACATGTATACATATGTAACAAAGCTGCATGTTGTGCACATGTACCCTAGAACTTAAAGTATAATAAAAAAAAAAAAAAAAAAAAAGGAAAGAAAAGAAACCCTCATACTTTGCTGCTAGGAATGTCATATGGTCCAGCTGCTACGGAAAACAATTTTGCAGTTAATCAAACGTGACCGTATGATCCTGCAGTACATCTCCTATGTAAATAACCAAAGGAACTGAAAATATATGTCCACACAAAAGCTTGTACAAGAATGTTCATAAAAGCATTATTCCTAATAGCCAAAAAGTGGAAATAACTCAAATATCTACCTCTTGATGAAGAAACAAAATGTAATATAACCATACTATGAAATATTATTCAGCCACGAAAAGAAATGAAGCACTGAAATATACAACAAGAATAAACCTTGAAAAAATTATTCTTAGTGAAATAAATCAGATACAGAACATTGCATATTCCATGATTCCATTTATAGAAAATATTCAAAATCAGGATTCCACAGAGACACTAAGTAGATTATTCATTGCCAAGGGCTGTGGGGAAATGGGAATGGGGAATGATTGCTTAATGGGGATGGGGCTTCTTCTGGGGAGATAAAAATGTTCTAAAATTAGACAGTGGTGATAGCTGCACAGCTATAAGAATTTATTAAAAACTCCTGAATTGTACACTTGAAAATAGCTATATGATACGTTTTCTGTTATGTGAACTTTATCTCAATATTTTTTTAAAAAACTGGTTATTTTAATGTCAAACAAAGTAGGTTTAACAGGAAAAAAATCCTAAGAGCCAATCCTCTGAACAGACACAGCAATTTGAAATATGTATAAACCAAACAACATAGCTATAAAATATGTGAAGCAGAAAGAGATAGAACTGAAAAAATAAATCTACAACTATATTTGGAGACTTCGATACCCCTCTCAGTAACAAACACAACAACTAGACAGAGTGTCAGCAAGGATACAGACAATGTCAAAAATGCCATCAACTAATAAGCTGTTTCTACGTTACAGAACAGCAGAATACACATTCTTTTCAAATGCCCATGAGACAGCTAACAAGGTAGACAATATTATACTGGACCAGAAATGAACAGAATTAAAATAAATGAAGTTATACAGAGTTTGTTCTCGGACCACAATAGATTCAAATTAGAAATCAATTTTTAAAAAGTAGTAGGAAAATTTCCCCAAACTTGGAAATTAAACAGATCTAAATAGTCCATGAGTCAGAGAGGAATTCTCCAATGAAACAGAAGACAAAATTGAATGAAGACATAATGTATCAAAATTTGTGGGCCACAACTAAAGCAGTACACAGAGAGAAATTTATAGCACCGAATGTGCACAGTAAAAGTAAGTCTTAATTCCATAATCTAGCTCTCACCTAAAACACCAAAAACATGGAAAGCAAAATAAAACCAAAGTAAGCATGGGCAAAAAATAACAAAGGTAGCCGAAATCAACAAAATTTATATTCAAAATTCTAAAAATAAAAAAATTGTATTTAAAATTTTAAATTGATTTTTTAAACGTTTTTTAAAGACCAATAAAACTGAAAAAACTCTAATAAGAGAGAAACCATAAATTACCAATATAAGGAATGAAATGGGATATCATCTTAAGTTTACTATTTGAAAACAAAAATTACTATATGGGTAATTCTATAAAGAGGTTTACTAAATAATATATTTAAGGAACATGATTAAATAGGCGTTAACAAAGCCATGATATTTATCCACCAATTCCTTCTTCCTATAACCATGTTAGACAAACCACATAGGCCAAATCTGGCCCACTTCCTGCTTTTATAAACAAAGCTTTATTGAAACACAGTCACATCCATTCATTTAAAAATTAAACATTCAGGCCGGGGCGGTGACTCATGTAATCCCAGCACTTTGGGAGGCCAAGGCAGGCGGATCATGATGTCAGGACATGGAGACCATCTGGCTAACATGGTAAAACCCCGTCTCTACTAAAAATGCAAAAAATTAGCCAGGCGTGGTGGTGGGCACCTGTAGTCCCAGCTACGTGGGAGGCTGAGGCAGGAGAATGGCATGAACCTGGGAGGCAGAGCTTGCAGTAAGCTGAGATCATGCCACTGCACTCCAGCCTGGGTGACAGAGCGAGACTCTGTCTCAAAAAAAAAAGAAATTTAAACATTCAACTACCATATAGCCCAGCAACTGTATTCTGAGGCATTACTCCCAGAGAAATGAAATGCATGTTCACACAAAAACTTGCGTATGTTTATCACAGCTTTATTGTAATAGCCAAAAGCTGGAAACAACAAATATGTCCTTCCACAGATAAATTATTTAACAAACCGTGGTACATCCATACCATGGGATATTATGAGCAATAAAAAATGAATGAACTGTTGATACACACAACAACTTAGCTAGATCTCTGGAGAAAACCAAAAGGTCCCATAATATTAATATATGATTCCTTTAATATCAGATGTCCAGAAAAGGAAAATCCATAGAGAAAAAAGTAGATAAGATTAGAGGATACCAGGGGATGAGGGAGAGGAGGAATTACAAGCAATTACTTAAAAGCTATGGGGTGTTTTTATGGAGTGATATCAACATTTTGAAACTGAGGCCTGGTAGTTAGTTGCACATTGTGAATGCACTAAATACCACTGAATCATACACTCTAAAATAGCTGATTGTATGTAAATGTCACCTAATAAGGGGAAGCGGGGGTTAGGGGTGAGGGGGAAGCTCAAGGGAGGGAGACATGGAGGCACTCAGGGATGGGAGGGAGGGAAAATCAATTAATCAATCAATCAGTGACAGTTTAGAAAGAAAACCATCTGGTTCAAATATTTAGAACCTAAGACAAACTCGAAAAATGCCTATTTGTTATCCTTTTAATGTCCCTTTTAGTTTATAAAAATTCACTCATAAGAGAATGTTCAGCGTTAAAACAATAAGCAGGTACTTGTTCTCTGTAAAAGTGTCAAAAAAGAAATATAGCGGTTTGTATATCTAAGTGAGATCACTGCAAATCTTTATGAACTAATACACATTTTAATGCTTTATAATGTTCATCAACCAACTGCAGAGTTATCCTAAAGAGAGTTATTGTACATTACAAAATTTATTCAATCTTAATGCCTATAAAATGTTCAATCGTTCTTGGAGAAAAGCTGAAAAAAACTACCAAGAAACGTATTTAGAAAGTCCTTCAAAAATATTTTCAAATGCAGATATATATCTTTCTATATATGTATACATTGAAAGAAATTTTGGAGGGATTCATTTCCTTATCATTAACAAATAAGAACTTTTTTCCTCTTTCCCTGAAAAAAGTCTTTCATAACCAAGTCACATACAAATTTCATAACTATACAATGTTATAGGGACAGGCTATTATACCAAAAGAATATTAAACATCAATCCCTGAATCATTAAAGAAATATCTTAATAGTTTTAGTCTCTTTATCTGGTTAGAGCACTGGAAGCTAAGTGGTGTCTGTATAAACCAATCATTTCACCAGCAGTTTTATATTACTTTAAAGCCTCATATAAAAAGCACCTGCCTAAAGTGAGTAATGGAGTTTTATATTCATTGCACTTAGGAACAGTGTATGTAACCTATTCCGTTTTCCTCCCTTGTGGAATATATTTCAGCTTATATTGCACAACACATTACCAATGCATATAAAGACTCTCTGATCAGCCATTTGGACTGCCGTCAGCAACCTGCGTGATTGCCTTATTTTTTTCCCTGCCCTAAATAACATATTCACTTTATTTAACAAGTGAAATGAAAAAAACAATGCAAGATAGTGATCTTTCTTAATGAATAGAGAAGACATGTATTGTACTAACTATAGTTGTAATACAAATGCTAAGACACCAGCCTTGAACAAAATTTATGTAGTTAATAGTTTAAAAGAAAACTAGTCAAACACATCATTCCTGGGGAATAACACAGAACCAATACAGGACATTTTGGGTCTGTTTTCTCCCTTGAGCACCCACAATTTAAAAATTATTATGACTACACTACCAGCAAAAGCCAAGATAATTTCAATCTATTAAAGATCAAGAAGTAGAAAAAACTATTATTAAAATTGGATCAACCTCGTATCTGACAGACCACTGAGATATTTTCAAGACACAAATATCACAGGCATTGCCCAAACTCCCTGAAACAGGAATGAAGGCAAACTTTTAAAAGAGTAATGATGATGAAAATATGGTATGCTGTTTTGTAGCTTAGATCTAAACATTAAATACAAACAATGAGTAATGAAGGTTGATGGTAATTCCAGAAATGAAAAAAAAATTAAGGGATTTTCTGTAATTATACAATGATGACTTGGTAATATTCTAAATTACAATAATGTCTATTTTAATAGAAGGAGTTAAAAAAAAAAACTGAACATGCACAAATCAAAAGCTCCACACTGTCCCTTACTAGTATCTTCATGCAATAACTGAAGGCCAATAACTAGAGTCAATTAATGAACATTTACTTACACCCAACTATGCAAAATTAACTATATTAGGGGTTGAGGATTTTAAAGAGCTATAAAATACAGTGCCTGCCCTCAAACAGCTCACTATTAGGCAAGAAATAAAAACGTAATCAAAAATATCTAGCTAATTCACCAATGGATTACCTGAAGTAGCAACAAACACGAAATATGTGCAAAACTGTTGATAATCAGAGCTCATAATCTTTTTTTATTTGTTTTGGTTTTTTTTTTTTTTTGAGACAGAGTCTCACTCTGTCACCAAGGCTAGAGTGCAGTGGTGAGATCTCGACCTCCTGGGTTCAAGTGATTCTCCTGCCTCAGCTTCCTGAGTAGCTAGGATTATAGGTGCGTGCCACCACGCCCGTCTAATTTTTGTATTTTTAGTAGAGATGGAGTTTCACCATGTTGGCCAAGGTAGTCTCGAACTCCTGACCTCATGATCCACCCGCCTTGGCCTCCCACAGTGCTGTGATTACAGGCATGAGTCACCGCATCAGAGCTCATAATCTAAAATGGGTTTGCAAACTTTTTTTTTTTTTTTTTGAGACAGAGTCTCACTCTGTCGCCCAGGCTGGAGTGCAGTGGCCGGATCTCAGCTCACTGCAAGTTCTGCCTCCCGGGTTTATGCCATTCTCCTGCCTCAGCCTCCCGAGTAGCTGGGACTACAGGCGCCCACCACCTCGTCCGGCTAGCTTTTTGTATTTTTTTAGTAGAGACGGGGTTTCACCGTGTTAGTCAGGATGGTCTCGATCTCCTGACCTTGTGATCCGCCCGTCTCGGCCTCCCAAAGTGCTGGGATTACAGGCTTGAGCTACCGCGCCCGGCCAGCAAACATTTTTTATAAAGGGTTAAATAATAAATATTTTAGGCTTTGCAAGACATACAGTCTCTGTTGCATTTATTTAACTCTGCTGTTGTAGCACAAAACAGCCATGGATAATAACTAACCAGCCAAATAATGATGGTTACTCCATTCCAGTCAAAAACAGCTGATGGGCTGGATTTGGCCCATGGGTCATAACTTGCCAGTCTCTGTCCTAGAGTACTTGTTCTCAACCATGGGTCCACATTAGATTGACAAAAAGAGATTTTATTGAAAGATCGACATCTAGGCCCCATCCTCAGTGATTTCAAAACAATAGGTATAGTGTAGGGCCTGAAAGTCAGCATATATTGGAAGCTCTAACTACTGCTCTAGAGGCAAAGCGATTTTGACATGAGAAATCTAAAGTTAAGTCCTAGAGTTAAAACTTGTGTTCTTGAACCCATTGATTTTTGGCCAAAGAATGGAGTAGAACCATGTTGGGCAAGTTTGGAGACCAAAAGGCTTGGTTGAGAAAGCGAGACCCAGTCTCAAAAAACAAAACAAAACAAAAAACAGTAAAATATAATTGATTTTTAATGCCAGATTATTCTGTAAGCATGAGGCACCACAGCTAGCTATATTTGACAAACAGCTGTAATCAAGAACAATTTCCTAATGTTAGAAAAACTGAAATGAGAGACAGTAAAATATTCATACTGCTTTGTCTATACTCAACAAATAAATCAGGGCGGGGTGCAGGGGCTCACACCTGTAATCCCAGTACTTTGGGAGGCTGAGGCGGGTGGATCACATGAGGCCAGGAGTTTTGAGGCCAGCCTGGCCAATGGCCAACATGGCAAAACCCTGTCTGTACTAAAACAACACAAAAATTAGTAAGACATAGTAGTGAGTGCCTGTAATCCCAGCTACTTGGGATTACTGAGGGCGAGGTAGGAGAATTGCTTGAACCCAGGAGGTCGCAGTGAGACAAGATCGCACCACTGCACTCCAGCCTGGGTGACAGAGCAAGGCTCTGTCTCAATAAATAAATAAGAATTGTTGTCATATTTAAGGTCAAGGCATTTGGCAAGAAAGGAATATTATGACTAAAGGAAATCAGCACAGTGGACTCTAAAAATTACAGAACTACTGACAAGTTCATTCAGATTACTTCTGAGTTCTTAGAGGTTTAAATCATGTTAATAAATGCTTAGGAAGCAGCTAGGAGCAAGACCAAAACATTCCCTTTCCTCAGGATGTTTGGATTCTAGCAGAAAATGCCTAAAGTTTATTGAAGCTTTAAATAAGTACAAGGCACAAGGCACAATACTTTATATGAGTTTTTAATACCACAAAACAACCTAAGTTAATAAACAGCCACTATCACCACTGAAAAACTAAGGATTTGGTAGGTTAAGTAACTTGTTCAAAAATTACACAGTATTATCAAACTGGAACTTAAATCCAATTTGACACTGAGGATTGTGTTCTTAATCACTATGTTACACAGATCATTACCTATTAAAAACAATTACAATACTAAATTGATTGTGAAACAAGAGAGAAAGCACAAGAGAGCCAAAAATAAGAGAGAATAAATCAGTAACATTCACTTACGGTTCTCTATATCATAGACATAAGCTCTGGTACGAAAACAAAGACGGACTACTCAATTATTTCTCATGTGTTCCTCCCTACAAACACATACATCCATGCACTACACATGTACACATATTTTAAATATCTAAACTTTGTTAGATATTTAAGATAGTGTGTCTTAAAGATAGTGTGTTATCTTGTTCAGTAGTCTTCTGTCATGAGGTACTCATTTAGCTAATGTAATATAGTCCTTCTTCCTGTTTAGTTTAATGAGTAGGCACCTAGATGGACCAATACTGTTGAGAAATAACTTTGCTGATTCAGACTCTCATAAGTTTATCATTTTGAGATTTATGGACAAAAATGATGAATACTCTTAGTGTTATTGTAGAACTATCTTCTAAAATATGACTGTTTTACACATAGATTCAGGTGTCTTTCAGATTCTGATCTAAATAACTCCAAAGGAAAAAATGTGAGGATGACTTTTTTAAATGCATAGATCCTCAGAATATTTTTCTCCATATAAATTTTTGTTCTGTAACCATGGTAGATTTTATGTGCTGAAAAGTGTGTTATATCTAGCATATGCTAATTTTAAAATCTACTTAATAAAGCTGCAAGAAAAATACTAAATAATATTTTTAAAGAAGCAAATTCCAACATCTACAAATTAACAATTAACTCTAAAAACTACTTATAAAAACTAGACTGTTCAAGGTTCATTGCTTTTTTAATACCAGTAATTCTTAATGCAACTTGAAATATTTATAATCTTGTAAGTTTCAAAGAATTTTATAACTTGGCTTAATTTGCAAGAAAACAGCTTATATGAATGCCAGTTATACTTCTTTGGAAAGACAAATGTAAACCTATTTAGTGATCTGATTTTCTCTTTCATCTTGTCTCCAGTTTCTGTGTCGATTTATAATGTTCATTGTTTCCAATTTTAACAAATCACCTAATGGCAGAAAGGAAAATATGTTAACCTTAGAATTATTTGCAGTTGGAGAAATCCCTTTTGTCTGGCCCATACAGGGCCTGCAATCTGTTTTAAACACAGATTGTCTGTCTTTCGTCTGACAGCCACCAAGCTGCACAAATTACTTTCTGCCTGTTCACCTGTTTGCAGCTGTGTCTATAAGCTAAAGATTCTGCAGTTGACTTGACCAACCACTTCAGGATTGATGACATGTGCTGCTGATAAAGTGAGCAATTTGAAGAAATTACTGGCTATAGTTATTGAAAGACATCTGGGCATGAGCTGAGAACTAGAAGCCTTCAATCATGTGCTTGCAACCTGCAGTGGCGGCAGCAGTGTTTGAAGTGATATCCTACTAAAGGCAGTTGGCCCTAGCACTAAATAACCAAGCAATGTATTGAACATAATCTCTCAAATAAGTAATAAAAGATTCTTTTAGCTGTAAAAATTTGAGGTTTGGTCCTTTCTTTAAAATATATTTTCAGGAAAAAACGTAAGGCATCAGTGAAGCTTTCTTATGTCTATCCTTTTCTGAGCTAACTTTACATGTATATTTCCTATGTAATGAACTTTTTCTAAGTGTTACTACCACTGCTTTAAAAAAAAAAAAAAGTCAACTATTATTGAACACCTACTATATGCTCCACACCTTGACCACAGAACAGCTTTATGTCCATTATCTTATTATTAATACTCATATCAATATTAATCACAATTACTATTCCCTTTCTCTGGTAGAAAAATTAAACTACACTAAAGCTCCAGGAAACCAGTCTAATAACATACAACTGTGTGTTACAGGGCTAGAATTTTGTATGTCTCCTGATCAAGAGTTAATTCAAGTATACCATACTACCTTTCATTTGGGAAATTGATGTACTTGGTTTCTTCATGCACTTTTTAATCATACAAGTAATTGTATATTTTGTAAGAAACATCTTGTCCCTCTAGTCCATCTTTCTGTCTCATTATATAAAACTTATTCCAAATCAAACTTTCTTCATGAATTAAGATGCCTGACTTAGTCAAAATTTAGACTTTAAGGCTAAGGGACAATGCTAAAAGCTCAGGTCTTTCCCGCATTTGCTGAAATTTAATTATAGTAAAAGTTCAAGTAAAATCATGCTAGAAAAAATAGCAAATATACATTCCTTTATGACAAAAAAAGGCATCATGCCTACCATTGAAGAAAAAGGAATGATGCCTATTAAACACTATGTAAATTTTTAAAGGCATTACAAACTATTTACAAGTTTGACACTATCAATAAAAATAATAATTAGGAAAGCATACAAAATGTCAGTAAAATATAGTCAAATAAGGAACTATGATAAGGCAATTCCATAAGTAAAAAATCAGAACTCAATTATAAATTACATTAATATCAGAAGAATCAATATATCTAGATATACTTATGTGAAAGACAAATTCAGTGTGTTTCAAATGCAAAACTGAATACAAGATTATATACGACAACATATTTTTACAGTATCATTAAAATTTTCTAATAAGAAAATTAACATGATTTTGAAAAGCACTTGAACTACTTTGCTTCATTTGCAAATATTTATAAACTTATACATATAAAATGATACAAAACAATAAAGAGGTTATAAATAAAGCAAAAACAAATATAACCATTCTGATAACAGTTATTGTTGAGCAATGTCTAAAAATTCTTAATTTGTACATATATTTCAAATATAGTAAAAGTCAATCCTTTTGAAAATGATTCAACTGAAACATATCTATTAATATTAGAAACCAATTATATATGGGCCGGGCATGGTGGCTCATGCCTGTAATCCCAGCACTTTGGGAGGTCGAGGTGGGTGGATCACCTGAGGTCAGGAGTTTGAGACCAGCCTAGCCAACATGGTGAAACCCTGCCTCTACTAAAAAAAAGTACAAAAATTAGCTGGCCATGGTGGCAGATGCCTGTAATCTCAGCTACTCGGGAGGCTGAGGCAGGAGAATTGCTGGAACCCAGGTGGCAGAGGTTGCTGTGAGCCAAGACGGCGCCATTGCACTCCAGCCTGGGCTGACAACAGCGAGACTCCATCTCCAAAAAAAAAACAAAGAAAGAAAAAGAAAAAAAAATAAACCAATTACATATGGAAAAAATCACTGCTTCATAAGCAATGATAGTTCTTAGAGAAAATGAATATATCCAACACTAATTTTTAAAAAAAGCTTCCACTCTAATCTACATTTACACTTAAGTAATATATAAAGTATCTCATTTGCAAATATTAATTTGAAGATCAATTTTCTAATAATCAAATCATTATTCTTGTTTGGGATGGACACAGTCAATAAAATATATTTCTTCATTTAGTTAGAGAAGACATATTAAAAGAAACAAAAACAATTGCTTCTTTCAAAGGTTCTTTTGAATAACTGGCTTTTCCACTATTTTTATATTGGTTTTAAAATTTCCATAGACTTGGGAAATATTATCCCTGGTATTTATAAACACTAGTATTTCTTTCAGAACAAATTTAAGTACATTCTAAAAATGGCAAAAAATGCACCATCCTTTCAACTTGTTAAAATCAAATGTACTTGAAAAATAGTATAGCCAAAGCCTTCAAGTCAAGTAATTATATAAATTTGTCTTTCACATTTCAGTATTCATAAATTGGGATTTCATAAAGACCTGACTGACTCTAGCCACAAAAGAGAATATATATCATTCATGATTATAACACATCAAAACTTTACTTATCAAATGATATAGTAATAACAACATTATTATACACAGGATAATAGTTAAGAAATACCATCTCTATCACTATCCTTCTTCCTCTCTTTCCTAATGATATTATGAGTTCATATTTTTAATGGCAGCTTTTATTTTAAAAGAGCTAAGTCATGAGAATATTCTTACATACCACTTCATAACTTTGACACAAAGTACGTATAAAAAGATTAGACTTTATTTGGTATAAAATCAGTTGGCAGTTTTACATCTGTGCATGCAACATAAATACACCAGCTGGCATCTCAAGCACACACACATATGGACTTCAAAACAGAAACTTCCTTATTTGCAGCACTGCCAGGGTAATTTTGTATCCTCTGCATACTACAGCTATTTGTCAGGCCCCTGCAGGTGTGCACTGCACATAAACACACAGCTGTAGTCCAGCAAGCCAAGTGTTCCATCAAACACATAAAGGGAGACCTCAGCAGTTGGATTAGTCATCCCTACAACAGGTCCAGAGAGAACAATATGGGTTAGTATTTTTGGAAAAAGCATGGATGGGAAATTTATGATTATGCTAGTTTTACCAAATAACTGGTAGATTGTGTCATTTTAAAAGCAATGCCTACTTATTAAGTTTTTGTTAGAATAGCTGGAGAAAGTGAATTTTTTTAGTTTTAAATATAAATAATAATGTGGTTTATGTACAAATTAGTTTATTAAGTGTAAAATGTAAAAAGAGTTTTCAAATAGTTTTTAATTTTTGGAAGTTGTTGCAACTGCATGCTTTGGCTATAATATTCACAAATCATAATGAGTACATATATTTAAAATATTTACCAGTTCTATGTTACACTTCACTATACTTATAATGCCTTTTATTCATATGTACTTTAGATGAACTTTCCATTTCAAGCTAATTGAGCTCAAAATTATGTATTAGACAACATTTAACTACCTAACATTGCACGCTGTATCAGACTGTAAGGAAATACTATTAAAATATTTAGTTCTCAAGTACATTATTAAATGGCTAGGTAATATATAAAAATGTAAGACATGATCATGATCACTGTAGAAATCATCTAAGAGCTGCCAACCAAATTAAATGAGGTCTTATTAATATTCTTTAAAATACCTGGTAAGTATTTCAAGCAGTTGCTAATTATGGCTGCCTTAACCACATTTCCTCAAAAAATGCCCAGAGTCCACCTGGCAGTTGACAAAACATAAAGATAACTTAGAAAATGAGCTTGAATGCACTATGCCTAATATACTAATCTTCAGTGAACTTTGAGGTCAAAGCGTTAGCAATCAAAAAACTCTGGCGTTAGGGGATTCATATTTCCTCTTATCTGGAATGCAAAAAGGGATTTAGAAGTTACATTAATCTGATACAAATCCCACCCCTTTACATGAAGCCTAACTTTATTAAGTATTATTTTAACTGAGCCACCAAAATACCATCTAAAGTAGCAAATAAAGTAAACGAGGAGGAAAGAGTGAAAGCTTTATGCTTATTTAATTTCTTTAAAGTAAATTATTACATATCTTATTATATTGTTCTGTTTAAACAGAAAATGCTTGGATTCAACCTGAACCCCCTCATTACTGTTGGGTCCCTGAAGTATGATTCATGGCTCCTTAAAGCTTTCTAGTAGCCTTAGATGCTTCAGATTGGTTCTGGCTGAACTGATTCTTAACCTCAGAACCTCTCTTTATCTGCAATTCTGTGTCAATTATTTAAATCATATCCCTTGGCTCAAAATACTGTCATCTAGAAAAGAGTGAAATGCTAACGATGAGTAAAATATCTTGGTCCTTTCCATAATAAAATATATTTAAGACAAATTTTAATTAAAAGTACCTGTTCTGGTTATTTGTTGCTATGGAAATGCTCCAAAACTAAGGTTTAAAAACAAGAATCTATTATTTCTCTCTTACAGTTCTGTGGAATTTTCTAGACTTATCTGAGTGGTTCTTGGTTTGGTCTCACTCATGTAGCTGCAATCAGATGGTGGCTTGGGCTGGAATCATCTGAAATTTCAATCGAGCTGGAGATCCAAGATGGTTTTGTCACTTATATGTCTGATAACTTAGCTGGAATAACTGCAACAGCTGAGAGTCAGAGAAGCATTTCTCTCTCTCCTTCCTTACAATTAGCCTCTCTGTGTGACTAGCTTAGGCATCCTCACAACATAGCAGTTTCAGGGATACTGGCCTTCACATATGGTGGCTGGCTTCTCCCAGAGCACATACGCCAGGTGACTCGCATGGAAAATGCAAGGCTCCTTATAACCTGTCCTCAGAAGTCAAACAGTATCACTTTCACCACAAGCAAGTCAAAAGCAAGTCACAGGGCCAGCCCAGATTTAAGGGGAAAGGCCAATAGAAGAGCATAAATACTAGGAGGTCTGACTCATAGCCATCTTTTGAGGCTGACTACCTCAGTATAGTAAACAATATGATTTTTTTAAAACCCCAATATTTTCTATTGTTTGCTAATAATCTGTTAATGATTCAATATTTTAATTTTATAATTATTTTGTTGTTTACTAATGCTACTAGTTTCCAAGGATTTGATTATAAACTATGACAAAAGTACAGCAAAGTATATCATTTTTTTCAGATTCGTTTCCCTCACTCATCAGAAACTAAATCTATCTTTAAACAATCAAATATTGAAGGTTTGGCTAAATTGCCAAAAAGGATCAATCTTTATTTTGGGAGTTTAAAATATTAACTCCCAAATATTGAAAAATTTGTCACTTACTTAAATGAATACTATCTCGTTGCTTTAAAGTACTATATTTAGTAAATAACTGCCAGGACTTTCCAAAGATCTCTTCAAGGAAATGCATTGGGAGTGGGGGTTATGGGGGGAACAGGGTAAATTATCATAGACAGAAATAGCCAGCTACTATACACACACACACACACACACACACACACACACACACACACACACCCTAAAACCATAATGGGCATAATAATCTTGTTTATGGGAGGTTAAGAGCAACTCTTATAATGTTAAGAGCTAAATTAAAGGCTACATTTCCCCATACAATTAGAAAAAAAAAAATTGGAGAGACAGTAGAAATAAGGAACAGAGCAGAAAGAAAAAAGTAATTTTAAAAGCTTTTATTTATTTGGTAGGTGGTATAGCTCCTCCTCCCCTCATCTGAAAGACACAAAACATAAAAGGTAAAACTCATAATTACATGAGTTTTTAAAAGTATATGAAAGGTAGGTCTCACATGCTCCATTTTCCGAAGACGTAATAACTCATAGTTGTTTTATATGCATTCTTCTCAATTTTTCAAACCAAAACTACCACTCTACCTATTCACCTACCTATATATCCATCTATCAGTAACATATATACATGCACACACATACATGAATACAAACATCCTTCTCTAAAAAAGAAAGGTAAAGTGGTGCTAAAAGAATACTTGTTTTTCACTTAGAGCCTATTAATCTATCCTACTTAGTGGAATAGTTTAATAATTTTACTGATAACATTAGTTTAGAATTAGAATAGTTTACTAATTTTACATAGCATAATACCACACAGTATAGAAATATGTTATATTCATATAACATCGATAAACCACATAAACATTCTGTTGAAAGAAACCAGATACAAAAGAGTATATATAGTATAGTTCCACTTACACGAACTTTCAGAATCGGAAAACTGAGCCTATGATGACAGAAATCAGAATAAGAACTGCCTATGGGGATGATGATCAGGATGGACTGCAAGGAGGCAAAAAGAAACTTTCTGATACTGCGTTTGGAAAACTTTGATATTTTTGGTTCTAAGACAGAATCAAGCTAAGTAACAACATACCATTTAATATTTTTGCTTCTTTTTCTTCAACTGCAAATAATTATCTTAAAATGTAAGTCATTATTACCTGAATTTGGAAATATTGGAGGAAACTGAGGTTCTGACGTCAGGTAACTTAACCAAAATCCCATGTCTAATCAGGTAGATGCCATACCTAATACTCAAGCTTGCACAGTCCTATTTCAGGGCTATTTTTTCTTCCTTTATCAATATTCCACTTTTTAGATTATATTACAAATTTCATTGGAAGTTCTCAGCTGTTCTCTTTAAGTGAAAGAAGTAGGAACAACAAAGACAAATCTATAGTTAAAACTTAAGGGCCTTAAAAAAAAAAAACTACTTAGGCCTTAAAAAAAAATACTTAGGCCTGGCACTGTGGCTCACACCTGAAATCCCGGCACTTTGGGAGTCTGAGATGGGAGGATTACTTGAGCCCAGGAGTTCGGACTGGCCTAAACAACAGAGTGAGATCCCATCTTCACAAAAAAAAATTTTTTTTTAATTAGCTGGGTGAGGTGGCATGCACCTGTAGTCCCAGCTACTTAAGAGGCTGAGGAGGTAGCAGCACTTGAGTCCTGGAGACTGAAGCTGCAATGAGCTGTGACCACACCACTACACTCCAGCCTGGGTGACAGAGCAAGAACCTGTCTCAAAAAAAAAAAAAAAAAAAAATTAAAAATTCAGAATTTGAAATTACACTGTGAAATCTTCCTTGTGGTAAAAATAAACCTTACAGGATTACAACACAATTGATGTAATGAATTGTAAAGAAGCAAATAATTACAAACAATTGAAAAAATAACTTCCAATTTGTTAGCACATTGATTGTGTTTTGATGGTAGATTTATAGATGCTTTTTATTTCATTCTATGTGTTTTCCATATTCTATAGTCTATTTTTATAACAAGTATATAAAATGTTATTTATTTTATAAAGGAAATTCATTAAACCGAAATACACATTATTTTTGATCCACAATCCTGCATCTTTAATAAAACAGAAAGAAAATGCATAGAGATCTATAAGCAAAGTTATCTGTTGCACCATTATGAGTAGTAACGAAAAAGGGGAAATGTCTTAAATGTTCATAAACAGGAGAATTACTGAAGAAATAATGATACTCTCTTATACTATGGCATAGTACACAGTTATTAAGAAGAATAAGTTATAATTATACAGTTATGCTGGAACAACAACCACAACATGGTGTTTTAAAAAAGCAAGTTCCAAAATATGCAAATAATCACATTAAAATACATACTCAACACAAACCTACACATGTGTTTATGTTTGTAGCAGCATAAAGAAAGTGAGGTGGGAAAAAAAGTGATGGAAAGGATATTAGCTTTTTAAAAATATTTCTGTGCATATTAATGCACTGTTTCACATATTAAAGTGAATATGTATTACTTTAACAAAAATTGTAAAAGGTAAAAAACAAAGTAAATGTCTAAGCTTTGTATTTTTTATAAGCAGCATATAATCAAGAAATAACCAAGATTAAAAAGAAAGTTATCCTCTACAAAGTCAGTTAGGAATATATACTATATTTCAACATTTTAAAAATTATCTATTCTTTAAAAACCAAACAGTTTACTAGAAAGATAAAGATATACCTAACTATTACAAATGAGGCATTAGTGGAATACCAGAAATACCAAAGTGAAATGATAGTAATATTGTTGATGTTTCTTTTTGCACAGACTGTAATAAACAAAACCACATGTAACACAGTTTGCTCAGCAAAGTAGGGTACCCAGATGATAAGAATAAAGTCATTTGACTGATTTTGTGAATTCTAGGTGAAATGTCATGCATTCAATAAGTAACATTTAATTCAATGTACTTAAGATTACTCTAAATTTATGACAGAAGTGGATATAACCTGTTGAGAACCTCAGATTTACATAGAATGTGTCAGCCACACCACTCAATGGCCAGGAGAATAAGGGTCAGTCGTTAGTATCTGAATTACATATTACTGACATACACATTATTTTCCAATTTGTTATCACATTGAAATGTGATAACATTGGGATGCTCATTAAAGGTCAAATGTAAGGGCCTCACCAACAAAAACAGGACTGGCCTAAGAACCTGTATTTTAGCATGAACCAAAGTGATTCTTACTCAGGTGAAAGTCTGAGATATTGTCTCATGTAATTCAGGTAAGCCAAATAAATACCTTCCTCTCTCAGTAGATTTTTGGAGAGGGGGAAAAGATGTTTTTCCTTTCCCTTGTAAGATTCTAAATATAAGTTTTACCATATAACATATAAATAAATAAGAAATTTATTTTTAGATATATCACTAGAATGATAGTCTAGTCTTATCATTCACTAGATAATAATTATAGGGAAGCAAAATGCCACCAGTTGGCATATTACACATTTTGCATATAATGCTACTTATTTTCCAAGACCCAGTTATTCTGTTAGCGCTTAAAAACAACTGTTTTAGCTTTTTTATTATGAATTGAAATAAGATAAACTAGCCAATAACTGTCAGTATTAACATGAAGCATCTGTACATTTCAGACTTTTTTAGAATTTTCATATAAAGTTAATTTCTCATAAGTTTTTTTCAATATAAATTTTATTATAGTCTAATATCCTTTAACTTATTTTTATTCTACAAAGCAATGCCAAAATACACTGGAGGAAAAGTTCTTACCAAAATTTATTCTATTTTTATCAGCAACTCGGTCCAGATTAACTCATCCTACACAGCTGAGCTCAAGCATCATCCTTCCACCTAAGCTTGCCCCATGTCCATTAGTTTTCCTCTAAACTCCCCCCAGGCTGGACTAAGAAGTAATATTTAAACATTTAATAAATGTTTCCTAAATCTAAAAATAGTAAATACTAGAACCAGAATCTTCTCATTCAAAACATATTTATTTTGTGCTTATTAACTAAAGATACTGTCTTTTCACACACACACACACACACACACTCCCACAAACTCTTACACTAACTTAGAGAAATGTACAATTAATATATGTACTATGACAGTGGAAGTATAGGGCACTTTGAAATTATAAAGGTACCCCTATCCTGGTCTATAGAATTAATATTCAAGGATAAAGAAAAGTAAATCAGAAAATAGGGTGAGGGTAGAGTAAATTGAAGTACTCCAGGCAATGGAAGAGCATGACCTACAAACCTAAGGAAGGAACTAGGACTGCCTAGAGGCCTATTACAAAAGCTTACTGGTAGTACTGCCTATAGGAAGTAGGGATGAGAGCAGCAAGACCTGAAATTGGAGAAATGAAGGCCATCAAGAGTTTCAGAAGGAGTTTGCCATTCTTAATTATAAAAAAAAAAAAAAAACTGCATAATTCAGGTCAGGTAACAAAATACTTTCTTTTTTTGTATGAATTTTTTAAAATTTATTTTACTTTATTTCAATAATTTGGGGGAACAGGTGGTTCCCCCAAAACTTACATGGATAAGTTCTTTAGTGGTGATTTCTCTAATTTTGGGGAATTTATCACCCAAGCAGCATATACCACTATACCCAATGTGTAGTCTTTTATCCCTCACCACCACCCTCTCAACTAATTCTATATCCCTGTGGTATAGCCTATAATCCAAAAACATTTGTGACTTTTTCTGTTTCAGTCATCAATTTTAGTAAATATTTATTTATTCATTTCTTATTTTTCACTGACAATGTATTTACATGGCCTGTTTTGCTTTTCACTGAAACATTTTCCTTGCCTCCACTTTACATTAGCCTGGTTGCTTACCCCAACATTTTGACAAAAACCCTCAACTATTACCCTTGCATTGTCAATGTATTGAAAGATAACAGTGATAATATGTTAAAGAGATATAATCCTCTATTTTTATAGTAATTTTTGCATTTTTAATCAAGTAATCCAAAAAGTACCTATAAAAGCAAACACAAAATACTTGGGGGGAAATACTATCAGGCATCTCATTTACTTCAAAAGTTAAGGTGTTGTATTATTCCATTTTCACACTGCTGATAAAGACTGAGCAATTTACAAAAGAAAGAGGTTTAATTGGACCTACAGTTCCATGTGCCTTGGGAAGCCTCACAATCATGGGGGAGCAAGTAACATCTTACGTGGATGGTGGCAGGTAAAAAATGAGAGCTTGTGAAGGGGAATGCCTCTTTTTAAAACCATCAGATCTTGTAAGACTTATTCACTATCATGAGAACAGCACAGGAAAGACTTTCCACCAGGTCCCTCCCACGACAAGTGGGAATTCAAGATGAGATCTGGGTGGGGACACTGCTAAACCATATCAGATGTGGTTACAGAACTGGAATTTTTGAAACTACTTTATATCTAAGATAACTTCCATAGCATTATCAAATGTAAGAAATCTCAGATCACTATACATATCACATGAGCAATGCTTCTTTTTTCTCCATTCTCCACTTGCCTTTTTAAAAACATCCAGGTGATTTTATAGGGTGAATGTAATAGGACATGAAGATCACTGCTGTCTGTAGTTGGAAACATATCATTCAAATTTATCTGTTCTCTGCTTCAGGAAACATCATTTGAAAGCTACTTGGTAAAACCATTACAGTTTCAAACTTTAAAGTCATTAAGAAAAGAGTTTAGAGATTACATCAAATTAAAATCAGCAAGTCAGGCACGGTGGTTCATGCCTATAATCCTAGCACTTTGGGAGGCCAAGGCAGGTGGATCACTTGAGGCCAGGAGTTCAAGACAAACCTGGCCAATATGGCCAAACCCTGTCTCTACTAAAAATACAAAAATTAGCCAGGTGTGGCGACACACACCTGTAATCCCAGCTACTCAGGAGACTGAGGCAGAGGCAGGAGAACTGCTTGAACCTAGGAATCTGAGGTTGCAGTGAGCCAAGATCATGCCACTGCACTCCAGCCTGGGCAGCAGAGCAAGATTCTGTCTTTAAAAAAAAAAAAAAAAAATGACATCAACAAATGGACTAGATGGTACATCTACCGTTAAAGCAAAATCCTTGAGAACTGTTTTCCAGACCTTATATAATGCCTCTACAACACAACTGACCAATGACAGTAGATGAAAAACAGTAGTGCTTTGAAGCATCAGCCAGTAAATGCCACAATGGTTTGCCATGAGTGAGATGCACAACATATTAAACCACAGTTAATTAAATCACACCAGTTCTTGCATTGTTACAATACATCCTATACTACTTATTTGGACACTATGCAGATGTTTTTAACTTTAAGATCTCCACACCCATCTCCAGTAGATACTATTCTATTTTCATTGATTGACAATGAAATAAATAAGTGGTTACCATTGTTTTCTACTGTAGAGGGGAAAAAAGCAAATTTTTGTTTTATGTCTCTATTATCTCTAATTCACAGTAAGTGGTTCTAATAACTATCTCATGAAAGAACTGAAGGAAAATGAAATAACACTGAAAAAAAAATTTTTTTTTTTTTGAGATGGAGTCTCCTCGTTCTGTTGCCCAGGCTGGAGTGCAGTGGTGCATCTCAGCTCACCACAAGCTCCGCCTCTTGGGTTCACGCCATTCTCCTGCCTCAGCCTCCCGAGTAGCTGGAACTACAGGCATCTGCCACCATGCCCGGCTAAATTTTTTTGTATTTTTAGTAGGGACGGGGTTTCACCATGTTAGCCAGGATGGTCTCGATCTCCTGACCTCACGATCTGCCCGCCTCGGCCTCCCAAAGTACTGGGATTACAGGCGGAAATTTTTTATATGGTAGTACTTATTTGTGTAATAAATTATGTCGAAAAGTACTCCAGTGGATTTAATGTAATGCATCACTTAGTTAAGAAGAAAATAATTGGCAATTCCTCTATGTTGAAACATAAAAACTTGTTTAAATTTTATATATAATATGCAGCCTACTAAATTATTAGTTAAAATAAAAACTAGCCTCTAAAAAAAATTAAGGCTGAAAACACAGGATTTTGCTATTAAAAATACTTTCCTCTAAACTTACCCAACATTCTGTATAATTTGGGTAAATTAATAAATATGATAGGCACACAGAAGAAAAGGAATAGATTTTACTACATTCCATACTGTTAAAATACAGCACACTACTAAGCTGTGGCAAAAGCCAAATATCATCATTACAGAATGACTTTTTGGAATACAAACATAAATGTAGAATCTAATTTAAAATAAATTTTCAAGATAAGTTTCTGTTAAGCATATTAAGAGCTGATTTTTAATATGACAGCATGGTACTCAATTTCTCACCTGCTGTCAGCTGCTACATTATTACTATAGTTTCTACACATCTGTAGTGACAAAGAAGGTGTTCAATTTCAGCTGAAATAGATGCGGGAGCAAGACTTTTTTGGTAGCATTGAAGATGCTGAGACTTCTGGCAACTTACTACATTTTCTTTCCTCTATATCAACAATTCATTAATTAAAAATCTACACAGAAATGTTTGTAAAGCACTCTTGTAAAAGTCTATTATTTTAAGATTACTGAGAAAGTAAGGTGTGTTCTAGATGATCTAATTTTTCTCTAACACTTTCTTCTTTTCATACTCTTCATATTTTTTCATTATTATATTTGAGTCAAGGATTATTTTCTTGGATACTATTAATCATTTTATTCTCCTTCCTGGAACATTCTATTTCTCCCTTTAATTCAATCTTATAAATGTGAATAAATCCCAAATAGGTCATTATTTTGGGAGACTTGTTGCAATTAAATAGAAAATGTATATAGTTTAAATGTTTTATTAATGCTTGTACATTAAACAATTTTATAAATTATACAAATAATCAGGATATAATGCAACCTCTACTAATGTCTTATTTTTATTTAAATGTTTATGAACATTTTGACTTAGAAAAATTACAAAGACTTTCATAAAGTTAATAATGTACTAGGAACTCACGCACGCGCACTACCCAACTCTAGCCAGCACAAGGCTCTGCTCCCAGCCTGACCAAACCCAGCCTCGCAGGAGCCCCTTCCCGACCGGCTTGTGGAGTGGGCGCGGGGCGGCGGCAAGGCCAAGGTAAAGTGGAATTGCATGGGAAAATCATGGTTGATTACTCAGTCTCTAAAAAGGTAAGGAACAGGAAAATTCAGATTTGAAACATACCTCCTCACCTTCAGTGGGAGGTGTTGGATGCACTTTTGGCTCAATACAGGACAGTGGAGAATGTGGAACAAGTCAACACAGACACAGAAACTGCTGTTGTCAACGTCACATATGCAACAAGAGAAGAAGCAAAATAGCCATGAAGAAGCTAAGTGGGCATCAGTTTGAGAACTACTCCGTCAAGATTTCCTATATCCCAGATGAAGAGGTGAGCTCCCCCTTACCCACTCAACGAGACCAGGGTGGGGACCACTCTTACTGGGAGCAAGGCCATGCCCTGGGGGCTCTTCTCAGGCCAGACTGATTTCCCGCTGCAGATTCCACCCAGTTTTTTGGTGCCATGATCGGAAAGGAGGGCTTGACCATAATGAACATCACTAAGTAGACCCAGTCCCGGTTAGACATCTATAGAAAAGAGAACTCTGGAGCTGAAGAGAAGCCTGTCACCATGCATGCCACCCCAGAGGGGATTTCTGAAGCATGTCACAGCTACACGATTCTTGAAATCATGCAGAAACAGGCAGATGAGACCAAACCAGCCGAAGAGATTCCTCTGAAAATCATGGCCCACAATGGCTTGGTTGGAAAACTGATTGGAAAAGAAGGCAGAAATGTGAAGAAAATTGAACATGAAACAGGGACCAAGATAACAATCTCCTCCTTGCAGGATTTGAGCATATACAACCCAGAAAGAACCATCACTGTGAAGGGCACAGTGGAGGCCTGTGCCGTGCTGAGATAGAGATTATGAAGAAGCTGCGTGAGGCCTTTGAAAATGATATGCTGGCTGTTAATACCCACTCCGGATACTTCCCCAGCCTGTACCCTCATCACCAGTTTGGCCCGTTCCCGCATCATCACTCTCCAAAGCAGGAAATTGTGAATCTCTTCATCCTAACCCAGGTTGTGGGTACCATCATCGGGAAGAAAGGGGCACACATCAAACAGCTGGCAAGATTCGCCGGAGCCTCCATCAAGGCCCAGGGACGGATCTTCGGGAAACTGAAAGAAGAAAACTTCTTTAACCCCAAAGAAGTGAAGCTGGAAGCCCATATCAGAGTGCCCTCTTCCACAGCTGGCCAGGTGACTGGCAAAGGTGGCAAGACCATGAATGAACCACAGAACTTAACCAGTGCAGAAGTCATTGTGCCTCATGAAAATGAGGAAGTGACTGTCAGAATTATCGGGCACTTCTTTGCTAGCCAGACTGCACAGCGCAAGATCAGGGAAATCGTACAACAGGTGAAACAGCAGGAGTAGAAACACCCTCAGGGAGTCGCCTCACAGCGCAGCAAGTGAGGCCTCCCACAGGCACCAGCAAAACAATAGATGAATGGAGGCCTTCCAACACCTGACAAAATGAGACCAAACACAGCCAGCCAGATACGGAGCAAAGCAAAGACCATCTGAGGAATGGGAAGTCTGCGAAGGCGGCCAGGGACTCTGTAGATGCCCTGAGAATCTCAGGGGCCAGAAGGGGTAGGGAAGGTCAGCCAGGTTTGCCAGAATCTCCAGCCCCTGCCTCCTGCCTCCCAAGGCTCCTGCAGGCTTCAGCAATCCACTTCACCATCCACTCAGATCTCTCCTTAACTCCCACAACGCTATCCCTTTTGGTTGAAGTAACATAGGTGAACTTCAAAGCCAAACAAATTGCACACCTTTTTTTGTGGCAAATCTCTGTACATGTGTGTACATATTAGTAGGGGACATTAAGATATGTGGCCTGTGGGTTACACAGGGTGCCTGCAGCGGTAATATATTTGAGAAATAATATATTAAATAACTAATTCCAATTTTTAATCAACTACTAATTTTTTTTTCTTTTTAAAGAGAAAGCAGACTTTTCTAGACTTTAAAGTCTTTCTTTGGGACGTTCACGGTGTACAGAAGAGCTTCGAGGCCACCCACACAAAATTCACCCGGGGGAAATCTCATCAGAAGGACACTCACAGCAGTTCTGGATCATCTGTGTATGTCAACCGGAGGGATACCGTCTCCTTGAAGAGGAAACTGTGTCACTTCTTATGCCTGTCTAGCTTATACATCCATTTCTCTTTGCTTCACAGGTTTTAAACTGGTTTTTTGCATACTGCTATATAATTCTCTATCTCTCTCTCTGTTTATCTCTCCCCACCCTCCCTCCCCTACTTCTCCATCTCCATTCTTTTGAATTCCCTCATCCCTCCATCTCAATCCCCTATCTACGCACCCCCCATCCCCCCGCAGGAAAGCGGTGCTCTGAGTATCCCATCACACAAAAGCAACAAAAGCGAAACACACAAATCAGCCTCAACTTACACTTGGTTACTCAAAAGAACAAGAGTCAATGGTACTTGTCCTAGCATTTTGGAAGAGGAAAACAGGAACCCATCAAACCAACCAATTAACCAAACAAAGAAAAAAATTCCACAATGAAAGAATGTATTTTGTCTTTTTGCATTTTGGTGTATAAGCCATCAGTATGGAGCAAAATAAGTTCTTTCTTTTAAAAAAAAAATGTGGAGGAAAGTAGCAATTTATACAAGGTTGTTGGCCCAGGGCGTTAAATTTACAGATTTTTTCAATGAGGAACACACACAGAAAAAGCTACCTCAGGTGTTTTTTTACCTCAGCACCTTTGCTCTTGTGTTTCCCTTAAAGATTTTGTAAAACTGATAGTTGGAGCATTTTTTTAGTTTTTTAATAAAAATGAGTTGGAAAAAAAATGAAGGTGACAGTCCAACTGTGCAACAACTGTTCTGAATTGTCTTCTGCTAGCCAAGAACCTATATGGCCTTCTTTTAGACAAACCTTGAAAACATTTATTTAAAAAAAAAAAAAGAAAAGATGACAAAGAAAAATAAGAAAGAGAATATTGGAGATGCCCTAAATTTTAATAGGGCATGTGCCATTAGGGCTTTCTGTACTAAACGATGAACATGTACTGGTTTATGTGAACAAGCCATTATACCACCAGACTGCAATGCCAGTTTCCTCTACTGTAAATAGTGTTCTGTGACAAAGAAAACAAAAAAAAGAAATATATCCAGCTAACAAGAAAAAAAAATGTACTAGGTTAGTATTTGTGTTAACTGTCAATCTCCTGACCTAATCATTGAACTTGTGAAATCATGATTTCTATACGTGAAACTAACGGCTTCTACAATTATTGACAATTATAGTATTTTACTCTGGTGATAAACATTTATACTTTAACTTATTGACAGAACTTTAACACATAAAGCCTATGAGCATATGTTCATTGTCTGTTACATTTAGAATGCTTACCTGTAATTTTAAAAATAAACACTGAAACATTAACAAAAAGTCCAAATGACATGTCTCATTTTTCAAAGTAATGTTAGGCTACTAGATATAATGGTAAGCATTTTCACACACAAATTCAGGAATGCCAGAAATGACACTGAAGTGATAATTCTGCTCTTCAACTTCCCAAAGGCCAAGGCCAAAGCTGAAACCAGAGTAGATTTCAGATGAATGCCCAACTTGAATCTGCATTTCTAGTATCCCTAATAAAGTAATAATCCCATTAAAAGTAACAGTAAAACTGTAACAATTTCCATTTATAGAACAATCATGGTATACCAGACATTCTATATTATTTTACTTCTCACTATACTCCTATAAGGCAAGTACTACCAGTGTTCACCATTCTACAGAGGAGAAAACTGATTTTTAAAGACGTAAAGATACTTCCCTAAATCCTATGGTTAACAAATGGTGTGGACAAGGTTCAAACTTGGGCATTGAGAAGACATTTCTCAGAACTGCAACCTAGTTTTCATACACAATTACAAGTCTTAAATAAGAATCAACATGAGTAAAATAACTTTCAATTAGGCAAGTCAGTATTTTGGAGGGGAGCGAGATCTAAAATTTCCTATGGGAGGAGGACTTCCGACCTCAAGGAAAATAAAAGCAGTTCTAGAAGGCAGCACTGTGCAGATCCCTGCTATATGCAGGAAACCTGGGAGCTTTCAACTATGTCCTGTACTACAACAGAGAGTCGTATGGATCGAGTGAGGGACTAAACTTTAACGACTCAAGATATTCACATGAAGACTTCAAAATGCCTAAATAAAGTTCCTACACAAGCATTTATTTACTTTTTTCAGAGCTAAGAATAGGCAAAAAATACAAACATGAATCATAAGTTCTATTTACTCAACTAAAAATTAATATGGTTCTTACAATTCAGTAATAGTTACTTAGAAGCAAAATAACTGGTTAATGAGTTACTACAGAAACCAGAAAATGGGAAAAATAAACTCTAATAATGTAATTAATGTGTGTTTTCTGCAGATGTTACACAATTACTGGTGATATGAAAGAATTCTCCAAGTGACAACGTTGTATGTCTTAAGTGAGAAGTCAATATATATTTGCATTATGCCTATTGAATGTGGAAACAGGTAAGCAGGAGTAAACTTTCTAAATCATAAGTAAAATTGTATCACTCTGGTTAAAACCCTCCAACGACCTCCCAGTGTTATTTGAACAAAATCCAAAATTCTTACTGTGGCTTGCAAGGCTTTAGAATATGACATCTACCAAACTCTCTGACCTCGTTTCCCTGCACTCTCTTCTTTTTATCTCAGAATTCTCTAGCCAAAGTGGCCTTCTATCTCCCCTTTAAGCCAAGGTTTTACCTATAACAGGTCCTTTATATCAGATTTTCGGTTTGCTTGGAAAATTCTTCTTCCATACCTTTGCTCTACATGAGAACAGGGACATGTCTGTTTTGTTCATATCACCCATGCCCAGTCCTAACCCTAGCACATAGTGTCAAACTGTTAACACTGACTGAATCAATCAATCAATCAATCAATCAATCAATCCATGAATAATTAGTATCATACCAAAGTCCACCCCCACCTTCAACTACAAACACATTGCCTGGCTACAAGGAACATGATTAGCTGACAGTCTTCAGCTGTTAGCTTTTATAAAGTTGACTTCAGCTTTTCAGCCAAGAGCATTCTCCTCATGGAGAAGCCCAGTGCCAATGCCTGAATAATGGTGGTAGAAGGTCCTAGTCATTTCCACTAATGCAGGAATATTACAACAACCTTTGCTCCAGAGGTCCCTAATGGGTTGCCCAGAGACTTTGCAAAATCAGCTTCACAATGTGACAACTCTTTCCATCCAATCTTGTTCCCAACCATTTTTTTTTCACAGGTGTTGCTCACTAGCATGCAGTTTGCAGTCCTAATTCCATCTCAGGGTCAGCTTTCTGGAGAACCTAACCAGCCCTGTTTCCATTTCAAAAATCACTCCTTATACCTACAAATAAAATGTCATTTTTAACAGTGCACAGATGATTCATTTTATATGAAATATGTGATGAGTGAGCTTATGACCACTTTCATCCTCCACTTATACACACACACACACACACACACACACACACACCCTAACCACAAAATGTCAACTCTTCCCTCAAGCCTTCAAATATAATCATCTGCTCTTTTCTTATGGCTTCCTTTTGAACATCCAGCAGTACTTACCACACACTATTATAATTATGTGCTTATATTTCTGTTTCCCTATTAAAGATGGAGCTCCTGCAATCTGTACCTTCTTCACATTAAAAACCCCAGTGCCTTATAATGTACCTGGTACAAGTAGGATGTTCCATCAATTTCTTGATGAAGAAAGGAAAAAAAGTGAGGTTTTTTTTTTTTTTAAAAAAACACTTTAAAACTATATAGATTACATATATTTTATCTGTGAGACTGGATAACTATGGCCAGCAAATTCAAGCCCCAAACATCCACATTCTAAAACTAAAATAACTTTATTTTTCCTAGTGAATAAAATTATTTTCGTTTTTGAGATACATTCATTAATGTTAAAATTGAAAGTTTCTAGGCTACCTGAAGGTCTATTCATTTTAAATTTTTTAGGACACTTCCTCACAAGTACATATTAGTTACCAAGGAAAAATGAAACACTGGTTTTTACAACTCATTAAATTTATTTTCAACTTCATATAACCTGTCAGTTCCCTGCACTCTCCAGGGACAAAAACCAAGCCAAACATTCCTAGCACATAAGCACAAAATAAAAGTAATCCATGAAAAACACATACAAAAAATAAAGTGTCTATAAGAAAAGCATTTCAGAAATTACAAAATTTTAATTTTGAGAATTGCTAAGCCATTCTATTTTCTGAGAACAGTTAAGCCATTTTATTCTTTTAATTCAGTATGTTAAAATGGGCATTACTCCTCCACCTAGTAATCACAGAATAGGTGAACAATTTAGAAATTCAAATATTTGAAAGGAAGGCTAAGCCTCCCATAGGAAATAAAAGTGGAAATGAGTCCAAGAGAGAAAATGGCTTGGTTCCACACCCTTAAAATTGCCTACAGCAATGCATCAAAAAATAAAAATAAGCCCCCTGAGTCTGGGTCAGCAGCATAGTGTTACAACTTAAGCATTGGGTCATCAATGGCAATGGTAGGCTGATTAATGGTTGAGGTAATATATTTACTTACTGTAGTGTAGAACTGTATAACAGTACCACCAACAGTACAAAGAGTTCTTGTGTGGATATCATATACAAAGAAATACTATAACCATCTACTACTTATATTTTAATATGGATATATGAAACAAAGCAGAACAGTTTAAAAAGTACACACAAACTAACTATATTATAAATCCTAATCATTCAACTTGTTAAAAAAATAAAACTGAACTTCATTCAACAGTGTACTAATTATATTTTCAAAAAAAAAAGCACCTCATTTTTGCTACTCATTATTAAAATCTGATCCTAATTTTAAAAACCTTCCTAAAATCTAAAAGATAAAAGCAAAAATGTTAATATGGGAAAAGGCAGTTTTTCAAGTAATTAAGCCATTCCCTAAAATATAAAAAACAAAATCTTTTACACGTATGGCATTGATAGGTTAAATATAACATTGATTTTTCTTCATATTTAGCAGGCAGCTCCAATGAGTACAATAAACATGTATGAATTATATTATGTATGTTACTTTTCAGAGTTCTTGAGAAATCGATTTTGAAAATAACCAAGGAACGACACAGGGAGTAGAAGAATTTTACTATATGTGTTCCCAGTGCCTGGTATAGAGATAAACATACAACAGTGTCTATATATGTTTATTGAATACAAAAATTAATATTAGTTCAAGATCAGGTTTTTCTTAATGATAAAATATTTCTTTTTCTCAGTCATATGTGGGAGCTAAAAAAGCTGATATCATGAAGGTGGACAGTAGAATGATGGATACCAGAGGCTGGGAAAAGTGTGTGGATGAGTTGCAGGAGATGAAGAGAAATGGGTCAATGAGTACAAACATACAGTTAGACAGAAGGTGTAAGTTCTAATATTGATGGCAGAGTAGGGAGGCTAATAGCAACGGTGTGTATTTTGAAGTAACTCAAAGAAAGAAACTGAAATGTTCTCAACATATAGAAATGATAAATACTCAAAGTCATGGATAGTCCAAATATTCTAACCTGATCATTACCCATTTTATGCATGCAACAAAATATTACATATACCACATAAACATGTGAAATATTATGTATCAATTTTTAAAAATTTATTTACACAGAGAAAATGTTATCAGTACCAAGAGTCTTGCTCTCTGAAGATTATTATACCTATAACATGTAATTTGGGCAAGGTTGATATTAAGAATCATTACCTGAAAGGCAACGCCCAAGAGTCATAAGAAGTGTCCCTAATTTTGACCCAGTATTTGTGCTCTCAGAAATTTTTGCAGGAAAGTAACTTAAAAATATCAACATGCATGAAGATACAAAATGTTGTATCTAAGAACAATAATAAATCACCTACATTTCAAGTGTTAATGAATTTCTTTAAAAAAAGATGTCAGTGGAATAATATTAAATAATTCAATTTAAAAGTATGTAAGGCATATACTATATAACTGGCACAACATGTTAGATAGCATACTCTGGGAACTTAAAAGAAGTACACCTAAAGCAGTCTGAAGGATCTGAAGCTTCAGCTATGTCTTAATGGAAAATAGGTTAAGCAGACAAGAAGAAATGGTTATGACAGTAGGCAAGAGGTTGCAGGAAGATGCAGTAGCATGTGCAACAGCAAGGAGGTATGAGAGACTATATGTTTTGGCTTGAAGTGTACGATAAGTAGTTCAGAGCATCCTGGCTAACACAGTGAAACCCTGTCTCTACTAAAAATACAAAAAATTAGCTGGACGTGGTGGTGGGAGCCCATAGTCCCAGATACTTGGGAGACTGAGGCAGGAGAATGGCGTGAACCCAGGAGGCAGAGCTTGCAGTGAGCTGAGATGGCGCCACTGCACTCCAGCCTGGTGACAGAGTGAGACTCCGTCAAAGACAGAGGACAGGGGAGGGGAGGGGAGGGAAGAGGGGAGGAAAAAGAGGCTTGAGGAAGAAAGTTTCCCACAATGAGTCTAAGAGAAGGTCATGAAATGACCATATACTAACATGGGAAGAAGTTCCAACTTTATCTTGAGGACAAATGAGAAACCACTGGAGGATACAATCAGAATTCCATTTTAGAAAGATCACTGAGACTGCATTGGAGAGAATGAATTGCAAAGAAAAACAAGAGAGAACTTGGAAAGATACTATTACAACAGTACTATTAGAAACAAAAGCATGGTAACACAAAGTAGAGCCCAGGAAGATTTAGCAGGAAGAAATAACAGAACATTAAAGAGAATCCCTAGGTGTTTTACATAAAACAAGGGGTGAATTGTGATACAATTAGCTATGATTAGAAAATAAGAGTTAAATTTCCTTCTGAATATAGTAAGTGTTAGATAGCTTGGCATATTCAATTAAATTCAACAGTTTCAGGAAGATGTTCTGGGCTACAGCATTAAATGAGCCAGTTGTCAGCGAATGGGTTGTAGCTGAAGCAACATAGGAGAAAGAGATTACTCAGTGTACTCTCTTAAGACCAACAATAAAAAGACGAAGGAGAAGAGCCCACAAACCAGAAGAGAGTTCTACATATGTCAAACACAGAGTCAGGAAGTTAGAACTACAAAACATACACTGGACTCAGCATCAAAGCTAACTGGAGAGGCAGCATGTATATAATTCTAAGTCATTTCTCTGTGACAGAAAAGAGGAAGATAAAATGAGACCTTGGGAGGAACTTTGAATCTAAGAAAATTTTCTATTTGTATGCGTTCCACAATGAGAGAGACAATCAGAGTGGTATGTGACCACCATAAAGAGAAATTTTAAAACATAATGTTATAAAAAGAAGAGCATAACATAAAATGGTAAACACATAATAAATAAAACCATGTAAATATTTATATATGAAGATATGAGTTGGAAGGGAACGTGGAAAATTAAAAACAGTCATGCCATACTTGTATATCTTTTTCCTTTTATGATTTCCTTTAATGTTGTCCTATGCTTTAATAATTTAAAAGTGAGTAAAAAGAAAATAATCACTCAATACATCTCCTCACCAAATCCCATCATATGAATATAATTAATTAGCTATAGTCTTATGATTAATAACTTAATGAAAAATAAACCCATTATTCAATCCTAATTTTCTAATAATCATTTCATCTAATCCTAAAATGTGCATTCCTAAAAATTATCTGGCAAACATCTCAGTACTATAAGATTTCCCATGTCTCACTAAACTTGGAAAATATGAGGTAAATGACATGTTAACTTGAACAATCATAAAAATGCTTAGAAAGTAAAAGGTTCATATAATGAAAAAAAACTTAGAAATGTTTCCATATGTTTCTATGAAGTATTCTTTTCCCACTACATGAACACATTCAAGATTTTATTTTTGGCTTTGTTTCAGAAAAAAAAAAAACCCATCTACATAGTACAGCACTTACAAGCACATCTCAGTCATGCAACAGTTATGTCACAGCTCATATATCAAATAAAAATCACATTCAAGCCCACACAACCTCACAGACCCAAAGTCTTCCTTTCTATTAAGAGTATTCCTGAGGGAGCTCTCATTGCACCTCACTGCTGATGTCACATGACTTTTGTTAGGATGTTAAATTTCGAAGCTAAAATATCAAACAGTTTGGAACACAGTTGTGAATGACCTAAAAAAACAACTTTCACTCATTATAAACTATGAATATTTCCTTTTCACAGAAGCAGGTGCAGAAGTGGTGAAAAAAACTTACTATACTTCACCATATGTTGTTTTTTTAAATAAAGTATTATTTCATTATGTGAATGACAATAATGTTCCCTTTAATATTTAGAATAATCTTAATAGATTCTTTGAATGCATCTCTATTCAATTTAATATATACATATATGAAAATGTTTTGTAGATTAGAAATATTTCATTATCTAGAGCAGTTTTTACAAACTTCATGTATATGTATACCAACTTTATTACTACCCTATCCATGTATCATTTGTACTATTATTTATTAAAGCAGCAGCAGTTATTACATAGGGACTAAGAGGTCAGACACTGCTGGAGTACATGGATTGATATTCCAGCTCTGCCACTTACTAGATACATAACTAAAGGCAAAAATGTTTATTTCTCTGCTCTCTAATGGCTCATATTCTCATTTGTACAATGGAAATAATAATAATACCTACCTCTCAAAACTGTTGTAAGGACTAAATGACACAATAGATAGCAAGTAGGTACAAGAGTGCCTCATATATAATAACCACTCAATAATTATTAATAATACTATTAATATTTTTTCTTTAAATTTACTCATTTTATTATTTTTAGGTTACAATAAATTTATATTATAAGCAAACTTTTATTCCACTATTATCTTAAGCAGGAATATTTGAAATCATGTATGTAAATATGTGGGATATATTTTTCCTAATACACACTAACATAAATAATTTCTAAAATTAAAGTTTCCCACATACTAATTAAAATCGTCTCCTATGTCAGGCTGGGCACGGTGGCTCACACCTGTAATCCCAGCACTTTGGGAGACCAAGACGGGCAGATCACTTGACGTCAGGAGTTCGACACCAGCCTGGTGAAACCCCGTCTCTACTGAAAATACAAAAATTAGCTGGGTATGGTGCTGTGTGCCTGGAATCCCAGCTACTTGGGAGGCTGAAGCAGGAGAATCACTTGAACACAGGAGGCAGAGGTTACTGTGAGCCGAGATCATGCCACTGCACTCCAGTCTGGGTGACAGAGTAAGACCCCATCTCAAACAAATAAAATGAAATAAAATAAAATAATCTCCTATATCAAAGGCGATATATACACCAATATGTAAATATTATACACTTTATAATATGTAATAGCCTTCTTTTGTATTAGACATTAACAACTATTTGCCTCATGAAGAAAGTTGAGGTATATGTTAACAAAGCACCCATACAGACCATTCAAAGGAAAAATGTTAAAACAAATAATACTATGTCATACAATGAATAAATGTCATCCTCTTTGAGTTTTTAAAATCCACTGGTTTTTCTTTTAATCCACTAAATTTCTTCTAGTTTTAACTCATTCCTTTCTTTTACAGATTTAGAAAACCCTGTTACCCTTCATAAAATCATGAAATAATCCAAGAAAGATTTTATCACTGCTGTTACTATAATAACAGTAGCCACCAATTACCAAGCTAGGCACTGTGATGAATGCAACTTATCACAACCAAAACATGAAAAATGTATTATTATCCATATTTTACAATGAAGAAATTGTAAATTTCAAGAATCTAAGTAAGATGCGTAAGATACCACCAGTAGTAAATACCAATATTGGGGGTGAACTGGGAAGGAAGTTACATGGTGCTAGAATTTAAACCATAAGGTCCTGACTATGCTAATGGATTAGACAGACAAAAATGTGTTGTCTTTCTAAATACTTATAAGCTAACTACATCAGTGTTTCACTGATAAAAACATATTTGGTACTCTTCATTTGCAACTACATTTATGGCCTACAGGTCATCCTTCTTAATTGTCCCAGTGATGCCAAAACTTGATTATTTGAGGGGTGAGTCTGAATGTTTGAAATAAATAAATAACCATTCAGAGCCGAGAGCAGTAATAAGTAACACTGGATCCCAATAAATCTTTATCTTCTAACACAAGGTATAGTTCTGGATAAATACTCAAAATTGCATTTTGTTTCTATGTCTGCCTCTGAGTCTCTAAAAGAAAAGGAAGTATGTGTATGAAGCTGAGGTACTGGCTGGCCATGGTGGTGCACAGCTGTAGTATCAGCTGCTGGGGAGGCTGGGGCAAGAGCATGGCCTGAGTCCATGAGTTCCAGGTTGCAGTCAGCTATGATGATTGTGCCCCTGTACTCCAGCCTGGGTGACAGAGTGAGACTCCATTCCTGAATAAATAGCTGAGGTACTTATTTCCTTTTGTGGCTGCAAAACTGGCCACAAAAAAAAAAAAAAAAAAAAAAAATTCAAAGAAGTTTTAAAAATCTGAGAATATGGTGTGTCCACAGACTGAAAAGTATTAGCCAAAATAATTTAGAAAAGCAACACTTGTATAGATGTATGTTTTTTCTGTGTAACAGAATAAACTTCAAAGATATATTCTAAGATAATAGTTACTAAAGCCTCTAACTTTTAAAAAAGTCTAAAACACCAAAAGCAATGGCAACAAAAGCCAAAATTGACAAATGGGATCTCATTAAACTAAAGAGCTTCTGCACAGCAAAAGAAACTACCATCAGAGTGAACAGGCAACCTACAGAATGGGAGAACATTTTTGCAATCTACTCATCAGACAAAAGGCTAATATCCAGAACCTACAAAGAACTCAAACAAATTTACAAGAAAAAAACAAACAACCCCATCAAAAAGTGGGCAAAGGATATGAATAGACATTTCTCAAAAGAAGACATTCATACAGCCAACAGACACATGAAAAAATGCTCATCATCACTCGCCATCAGAGAAATGCAAATCAAAACCACAATGAGATACCATCTCACACCAGTTAGAATGGCAATCATTCAAAAGTCAGGAAACAACAGGTGCTGAAGAGGATGTGGAGAAATAGGAACACTTTTACACTGTTGGTGAGATTGTAAACTAGTTCAACCATTATGGAAAACAGTATGGCAATTCCTCAAGGATCTAGAAGTACCATACGACCCAGCCATCCCATTACTGGGTATATACCCAAAGGATTACAAATCATGCTACTATAAAGACACATGCACACGTATGTTTATTGCAGCACTATTCACAATAGCAAAGACTTGGAATCAACCCAAATGTCCATCAGTGACAGACTGGATTAAGAAAATGTGGCACATATACACCATGGAATACTATGCAGCCATAAAAAACGATGAGTTTGAGTCCTTTGTAGGGACATGGATGCAGCTGGAAACCATCATTCTTAGCAAACTATCGCAAGAACAGAAAACCAAACACCGCATGTTCTCACTCACAGGTGGGAACTGAACAATGAGATCACTTGGAATAGGGAAGGGGAACATCACACACCGGGGCCTATCACGGGGAGGGGGGAGGGGGGAGGGATTGCATTGGGAGTTATACCTGATGTAAATGACGAGTTGATGGGTGCTGATGAGTTGATGGGTGCAGCACACCAACATGGCACAAGTATACATATGTAACAAACCTGCACGTTATGCACATGTACCCTAGAACTTAAAGTATAATAATAATAAAAAATAATAAAATTGGAAAGACATCATGAAAATTAAAAAAAAAAAAAAGTAACATTTCTCTCCTTGTTTTTCATTTTTCTTCTCTTCAAATAGCTTATTGGAAACCTGTTAGGTATTTTTAAATCTTTTCTAATGTCAACAATACTGCTCAAAATTCTGATTAGTAAAGAATAAAACTAAGAAGAATTTATCAGTTCTTCCTGGTGAATCTTCTGATGTACAATCAATCCAAACTCATGTTAGCTCTCTCACCAATGTACTAAGTCATGTTCAAAGTACAGATTCATATTCCCTAGGAGTCTAATATAACCCATAACTCCATAACTTTTCTTGCTTGTGCCAATCAAATCTTTGTTTCTAATTTTATTACCTTTAATCGAAAGTATATTTTAACCTTTTATGTTTCCTCTGTGTCTTAGAGAAAACCACTTCATATGAATAACAACAACTCTGACAAATTTGGAAATAACATATAGTTTAATGTGCATACATTTTTCATTCCTTCTTCCATGACATCAACACAAACAGAAATGGGTCTAGGTGAAATACAAATTAATATGTCTTAAATTAACATGCCAAACCATCAGTAATTATACTTGGCCTAAGAGAGTGAGATGTATTTGTTAGGACTCATATTTTGGTCAGTGAATTTAAGCTAGCCTAATTTAAACTAGCCTAAACAAAATCTGAGATTTATTGGTAAAACCCAGTGAAGATAAGGGAAAGACAAGGCCTCAGAAACTATTGGAAGCAGAGTCTCAAATCACTCCAAAACTCTGTCTCTTTGTCTCTTCAGATGATGTTAAGCTCTCTGTAGACCTAATTTCTCATCATGGCAGTAAACATAAACAACGACAACCACCAATTCTTACACTTTTTTGCCGCTAAAAACAAACAAGCCTCATTTTTCTCTGGTTCCAAGTTCAAAACTCTCAGAAAAAAATTCTGATTTGCCCAACACCAGTTTTGTGGACTTTAAACTAATAGATAGACATCACAACTGGCTTGATCTGAGTAAGGTAGCTGCCCCTGGTCAAATTAAAACATCATATTCAAGAATATACCAGGCTTGGCACCCACAAGCTTTTTGAATTTACATGAAAAAGTGGCAGCCACCCTGCTATGGTTTGAATGTTTGTTGCCTCCAAAACTCATATTGAAATTTAATTGCCATTGTGACAGTATTGGAAAGTGAGATTTTTAAGAGATGTTTAGGTCATGAGGACTCTGCCCTCATGGATGGACTAATGCCATTATAGCGAGAGTAGGCTTGTTATCACAGAAGTGGACTAGCCCCTCTCACCAGTGTGCGTGCACACACACTCACTCACTCTCTTTGCCTTTCTGCCGTGTGAGGAGGCAGCAAGAAGGCTCTTGCCAGATGCCAGCATCTCGATATTTGACCTCTCAGCCTCCAGAACTGTGATCCAATAGATTTCCATTCATTATAAATTATCCTGCCTGTGGTATTCTGTTATAGAAGCACAAACCATAATAAGACACATCCCTTCGGGAGAAACTTTAACTCTCATTTTGCCACTTGAAGTCAAGCTGCAGGCCTAATGGGGCCTTTGATACACGAAAATTCCCCAAAATGTCAGAGTCTGATTCACTGATGATTCAACTAAACTGAAACCCAATGGTATACATTGTGCTACTGCTGCTGTTTTATCTTAGCTCCAGCTATTCAGTGGGCATAATGCAGTGGGCAAAATTCAAGGCCATTCTCATAATTCTGGCAATTATTTCCCTTGAGGAATCTTGTTATAAATGACTGATTGTTATTGCCAATGGCCTACCTGTTTATGCTGTCACTTGGAAAACTAGAGAGGCAAATTTAAAGACTAAAGCTTAGAGGCCATAAACTATAGAAAAAAAACTATTGCTGATCAGATAATCTGGATCACTCATGCTGATGATCACAGTAGTGGCCCATTCCAGGATAAGATCAACTGGAATCAAGGTATTGATCAAACCTGCACCACCCAGATTGTCACAATTGCTGCCTGGATCCATCACTGTATCACATAGCAACATATTTACCATCAAAGACTGGGCAAAAAGCAAAGGACTGTTTCTGATGCAGAGATTACCACTGTATGGCAGACTTGTGACTACCAAAATTCATCCAGTTTACATCATAAGAAAAGCCACATTGCATGAGGCATCACCACTCCTTCCCTGTCCAGACTACTCTTGTCAAACTTAACTTCATTCGCACCCACTTCCCATTCATTCTGATCAGTTGACTCCCTCTGCACTACTGTGGCCATAACAATTAAGCTATTATATATCTTCAGTTTTCAAGACCATGTGCCATATGACAATGACACTTTGAGAATGCCCTTTTATCATAAAGAGCACACAACAGCTAAATAGCGAACATAATTTGGTGGATATTCCATGCTCGCTATCTAATCCAGAGACATCAAATATTATCAAACACCAAAACTGCATCCTTATAAATCAACTGAAACACAAAACTCCACCTCACTTACCCTCTCTTAGTCTACAGTGCTAAGACTGTAAATAAATGTCAATAAATGCATCTGTCATCACAAAGGAATCGTCTCCTTTTGGCTACTACCAGGGGTAGTGCCGATTATGCAGACCAAGGATCCGCAAACTTCTTCCGTAAAGGGCCAGATAGTAAATATTTTAGACTTTGTGGGCTACATGTGGACTCTCACATTTCTTCTTCTTCCTCCTCTTTTTTTCAATCCTCTAACAATGTAAAAAACATTCTTAGCTTGTAAGCAATACAAGACTAGGCCACCGCAAGCTGCAGTTTGCCGACTCCTGGGATACACTTATTGTGAACCCTCAGGATTCCACTCTGACCATATTTGGATATAATCAAAATCCAACTTTCCCCTAAGAACAATCTCAAGGCAGTCTAACCTGTATACATTTAAGGGAGCAGCTCAGGAAAAACCTAGGAGGTTCAAATTTAATTGTGGTCCAGCAGTAGATTCTTTTATTGGATTGATACGTTCATGAGTCAGAAATTGGCAGATGTTTTATGCAAAGGGCCAAAACCTTTGTGAGCCATGAAATCTCTATTGCAAGTACTCAAGTCAGCCATTGTGCAAAAGTCACCATAGATAATAAGTAAACAAACTGGCAAAACCAGATATGGCCCAAAGCAAGCCTAGCCACTACCAAAACTAGTAGCTTTCTTTTTCCATACTTTTTTTTATTCTAGTGACAGCTCTATTTTTATCCTGGAAGGATTTGCCAGGAAAAGGAATCAACTCATGTGTCTTTTATAATGAGGCTTAGTAAAGTGCATATATGCACAGCTCTTTTGTATTTTGAGATTCCAAACTATATTACCAAAAATGAAATACACAAAAAAAACCCACATATAATATAGCTGGAAAGTATAAACTAGAAACTACACCTTCTCAGTGTTCTTCGAATAAAAAAAAACCTACTGAATGCCTACTATGTGAAAAGTCACATGTAGTAAGTCATAAAGCCAGAACTCTGAAAGTACATTATGTCTGCATCACATTTAATACTCTAAATCACATTCTTAGGTAATATCATTATCAGGTGGTGGAATTAAGACTCAAAGATGCTATGTCTGTGTCCTTAACAGTGTTACTTACTGCCTCTGCACCCCAGCTTCCTCATCTGTTAAAAGGGAACGATAATGGTATCTAACAACAGGGCTATTCTAAGGATTAAATGGGTTAATATATATGAAGCCCTTAGAACAGTGCCAAGCACACAACAATCATTTACGTGTTAGCAATTATTGTTACTATTATAAATGTTATTAGAGGGAATAAACACGAACATGATCTCTTACAGGTGTTTTGATCATTTACTTACATAATGAAAAAGAGTTAACAGAAAATGAGTAAACAGAAAATAATGAAAAGAGTAAACAGAAAAAAGAGTAAACAGAAAACACAACATTTTTTGCTGCAAAGTAGTAACAGTACAATATGAAAGAAAAGATAATGTGCCATTTACTTTTTTCTTGATAACAGCCTAAAGTTTAAATTCGTAGGACCACACACTAAGGTAAAACATCATCGCCTCACTTTCCGAGCAAGTACTGTCTGTTAGAAAATGCCATTTAAAATCTTGTACTAACCACATTTAAAAAGTAAAAATAGGTGAAATCAATATTAACATTTTTACTTATTCAATATATCCAAATACAATTTAATGACTTTAAAATGTAATGATATTAAGATATTTATATTATTTTTAAAAAGTATTTGAACCCAGTAAGTATTTTACACTTACTTCTCAATTCAGATTAGCTACATGTAAGTACCCAATAGCTACACGTGACTGGTGGCTACAATACTAGGTAGGGTAATTCTGAGTTATTAAATAGATAACTCTCAAAAATGTCATACAAATCTTAATCTCTTTCCCTCCTTTTCCTCTAGCACTCCCCTTTTCTACTCCACCCAAGTTTTACATTCATTCATTCATTCATTCATTCATGTGATATGCTAGGATGAGATATGTTCCTCTAGAAAAGAAAAGGCAGTAAACAATTACAATACAATTGAAAGGTAATACTGGGAGTAGCTAACCTAAGAGACACAGGAGGAGAGGGTAGTGAGGTATGACAGATGAAGTTTAAATTGAGACATGAAAAATAAGTGGTTATAAGCCAAGTAAAAATGGAAAGGACATAACAGGAAAAGTGAATAACACAGTGAAAGCCCTGCAGCAGAAGAAAGTTTGTTGTATTTAAATAACAGAAAAGAGAGGGGCGGAGCAAGATGGCCGAATAGGAACAGC
>NC_045440.1:101286040-101314674 GCF_002776525.5 Piliocolobus tephrosceles | reverse complement strand
TATCACAAGAAGAGAAAACCAAACACCGCATGTTCTCACTCATAGGTGGGAACTGAACAATGAGCTCACTTGGACTCGGGAAGGGGAACATCACACACTGGGGCCTATCATGGGGAGGGGGGAGGGGGGAGGGATTGCATTGGGGAGTTATACCTGATATAAATGATGAATTGATGGGTGCTGACGAGTTGATGGGTGCAGCACACCAACATGGCACATGTATACATATGTAACCTGCACGTTATGCACATGTACCCTAGAACTTAAAGTATAATAAAAAAAAAAAAAAATCAACAATACTTCTATAAAATGGAAATAAACAATTTAAAACCAAAAATAAATAAATAAATAACAGAAAAGAGATCGATGTGGCTTAAGCATAGTGAACAAGAGCAAGTGTACCACATGATGTGCCCCATTAGGCATTCAAATTTTTCCCAAAGGAGACTTGAAAAAAATCTTAGCATAATAGGATTGGTAGCTGCCTACCTACTACTCATTCCCCTTTCTTAGTTACTAAAAGAACTTCAATTTAATTCAGTGTAGGAATGCATCTGGCTAAAAGTACCTCCGTAACTAGAATAAAAAGCAAACAACATTAGAAAACATTATTTTAAGAACAGTACAAAAAAGACCACATAGCAAGGCTATCCTTTGGAAAGCCTGCTTGGAAAGCTGGGCCTTGACTGGTGAAGTCTGGGAAGTTGCCTTCCCCATATCCTTTAAGATAAGAGTGGTTTGCTATGTCGAGCCTTCTGTACAAAAAGTAAAGCTTATACTGAGCATCTGCTTTCTTTCTAGGAGTCCGGAATTTTGGTACTTGAAAGGCAGAGGTTGTTTATATGACCAGCCCCCAACAAAAACCCTGGGCACTGAATAGGCTTCAAACACGCACACATTAGTGTATTTTTTTGTTGGTGGAAAAAGGAGTATACTCAACACTCAAGTGTACCTGTGCCTTCACAGGAGGCAGAGGGCAAAAGGAATCACATGCATAAGTTTCTCCAGACTCAACCTATGTCTTTTCCTCTTATGACCCACGTATGTATCCTTACTACATTGCTATAATAAATCTTAGTAATGCGTACAACTACATCTTGAGTCCTGTTAAGTCCTTCTAGATGCTCTCTAAAGTAAGGATGGTCTTAAGGACTTTAGACACAGATAAGAATGCATACAGCAATTTTATTTTAACAATTTTTCACACATAACTTAAATCCCAGTAATTTTTTAAACAATGAATTCCTATAATCTAATTGTTAAGTGATTGACTTTGCTAACAGAGACAAATCTCCTAGTTTATATACCCTATACAACACATGGTGTCAGGCAGGCAAAACAAGAGGCAATCTTTAAGAATTAGTAGAATTTGTAAACTATTTACATTTTGAACGTTCACCAAAAAAGTAGACATACAACACTTACCATCTTTAGATATTCCACAGAGTAAACATCAGTTGCTGATGATACAATAGGGAAAAAATCAGCCATGCAACCTGCCTTTGAAAGGAACCTATTTTCTACTTAAAGAAGGCTCCTCTGAGGAACTGACGTTTAAGCTGAGCTCCAAAGGATAAGTTGATATAAATACATTAAATAGAGAGACATGGGCATTGCAGAAATATGGAGTATATTGAGAAAAACTCCAAAATAGAAAAAAGCATAGTTCTTTTGAGAAGCTCAGAGGTTAATGCAGAATAGGTCCATATTTAAGTTTTTATCCTACAATTAATGCGAAATCAGTGAAGGGGTCGTAGTGCTTGTCACATCTGAGTTTTTCAAAGCTCACTCTGGTACAGAATAGACAATGGATTGGATGGGGAAAAAGAAATGATGGAATTGCCTTAGGGTGACAGAAGTAAAGATGGAGAGAAATGAATACGTTGTAAAAGTATTAAGAAAATAAATTGGACAACACCTGGCATTTGGTACCACAGGTACATGATTAAACATGGGTAAAAAGTATCAATTAATATAATCAGTTAAACCTATATATATTGCGGATGAGACACTTTAACAAAACGATGGTAAAAATGAATAAAAATTAGCAATGAAGTTTAAATTCTAGGACTTCTTCTGCCAATATTTGACTAAGTATATTTTAAAATTACATGAAAAATCTGATAAGTTGTTAATTTTTATTAAATTCTCTACAAATAAAAAGTACAATGTTTGAAATAGCCACCATATGAAAAGTACAAGGCTATAAGCTATACTTTATGCAGTTGATAAATTTTTTCTAGTAAAGGGCCAGATAAATGTTTTCAAATTTGTGGACAATATGTTCTCTGTGGCAACTATTCAGCCCTACCATTGTAGGATAAATGTAGCCACAGACAATAATTAAAGGAGTGAGCAGGATTGTGTTCCAATAAAATTTTATTTATAAAAGCAAGGAGTGAGCCAGATTATTTGCCAAACCCTGATCTCAAGAATTAGATAGAAGGAAAAGTTGAGACAAGTGGTCAGGTCTAATACCTGAACAGTAAGAAACAACACAGTAGGTGTCCCAGCAGGCAAATATAATATAATGAATAGTAACATTTTAAAAAATTAAATGGGTAGTCAGCAAGCAGATGTCTCCAAATTGGTCTGGTAATACTTACGGGGGAGTACCACAACCAGAGAGCTGGAATTAAGGAAAAGCCTGCAGAACTTAGAAAGGCAAGAAATTCATGACCTTAGCCTCTGATGGGCTAGGATACCAAACAGGGAATGTGGCCCAGCAAAAAAAAAACAGGCATCCAGCAAATGAAATGGCAGTTCAAGACGAAAGCTTGGTCAGCTACAGGAGGAGTTTTCAATCCATAAAGCTAAGCCCACAGTCAAAGCAACACACTGCAAAGCTGAGGACATGCTCCTGAATCATGTGAATACTGAATAAATGTGCAAAAGTTATATCAACAGAAGTTTATAGATAGGATTATTCCTGAACCCTGGGGCATAGCTGAAAATACAGGGGTTCTAGATACAGAGAAGAGAAAGATGTGTATGCACTATCAAAGCAGGCTCTTAGAGAAATATTTACTTTAAAAGAATTACTACTTCTTATACGAAAGGATCTAAAAAGCAGATCAAGTCAGATAGGGAAAAAATTATTAGCCATTTTACTGAAAAATGTTTTCCAAGTTACAAATAATATTAACCCAATTTTTGTCAGAGGACTCTATAATTTTTGACATGAAAATCTGGAAAAAATATTATATTTGATTATTAAAACCAATCATATTTATTTTCAATGAATATTTGCAATAAAATTTTATTAGAATTAGGCAGTAATAACTAATGGAAACTTCTTAAGATGTGTATTAACAATATGATCTATTGCAGCACATTAGATTTTGTCAGAAAATCTCAGTACAAAAGTAACTACAATAAAGAGCGATGTGTACAAAAAACACATGTCATATTACCCAGCTAGAATTAAAGAGCTTTGAAAACAGGGTCCAAGTCTAGCACTTAGTAGGTAAGAAATATCTGTCAAACTAAGCTGATATATTAATCACAACGATTTCACAAAGGAGAAAATAATCAAATCTGCTTAAATGAGGAAAAGAAGCATTTGCAGAGGATACTTATTAAGACTAATCCTAAAAAAAGAATAAGATTTTGGGGGTATATGAAAACAGGCATATTTTCATATACCTATGAAAATATGAAAAAAGCGTGACCTAGCCTAGAAACTTTATGGGGTTGATATGGTTAAGAACATCAAAAATAAAAGAGATGTGAAGGCAAAGGGGAGCGGAGTAGTTCTGAAAATGGAGCTACATACATTGTTAGAAAAGAATCATATCATGAGGAGCTTTTGATTTCACGCTCAGAAGTTTGGGTTTTATCCTGACAAATTATATCATGTAAGATTCTTCATGATGCAAATAAAAGTAGCAGCAGCAAGAAGGAAGAAGAAAAGAAGGTAGGAAGAGAAAGACCACCTTAGATCAGCTTAAATCATGTGGTAAGGCAGAGTTCAGAGGTATATCTGAGATTCACAATGTTATCAGCTCTCTGACTCCACTTCTCTGAGATTTCTCAGCTCTGCCTTCCTCCACCTGTCTTCATCAGACTTCCCTTCTTTGTGGCTGTAATGTAATGTAATAACATAATGATTCCAACAGTTCCAGATCTCATAGGCTCACACCACACTTCCCAAGGAAAAGAGCCTATTTCTCTGACAGTTTCAGAAGGAAGATGATATATCTAATTGGCCCAGCAACACCCTGTGATATCTCATTGGTTTCAATTAGGTTTTTCAACCTCATTGGCCTCAATTAGGTTTCTCAACCAATCAATATAGAAGGAGAGAGGGAATGCTCTGATTGGCTAAAGTCAGTCAGAGCCCAGTGCCTGAAATTTAGTCAGTCACTTCAATCAAAATTGCACGACTGGGCTGGATGCGGTGGCTCATGCCTGCAACCTCTGCACTTTGGGAGGCCAAGGCGGGTGGATCACTTGAGGTCAGGAGTTCAAGTGCAGCCTGGCCAACATGGTGAAACCCCGTCTCTACTAAAAATACAAAAATTAGCCGGGCGCAGTGGTAGACGCCTGTAATCCCAGCTACTCAGGAGGCTGAGGGAGGAGAATCGCATGAACCTGGGAGGCTCATGTTGCAGTGAGCCGAGATCACACCACTGTACTCCAGTTTGGGTGACAGAGTAAGACTCCGTCTCAAAAAAAAAATTAAAATTAAAAAAATAAAATTGCACAATTGCTTCGATTGGCCAAAGAGTTCTCCAAAAGAAACTGGTGGTACTACTGAAAGAACAAAAGTACTGAATCAACAACATCTATTACAGCAAGCATAATTTTTTGTTGTTGTTGTTTTGTTTTGTTTTTTTGAGACGGAGTCTCCCTCTGTCACCAGGCTGGAGCGCAATGGCACGATCTCAGTTCACTGCAACCTCCGCCTCCCAGATTCAAGTGATTCTCCAGCCTCAGCCTCCTGATTAGCTGGGACTACAGGCGCACACCACTACATACAGCTAATTTTTGTATTTTTAGTAGAAACGGGATTTCTAGTAGTAGAAGGCTCTAACAGAGCAAAAGTTTCTCCCATATTGCTGCCAGCTAAACCACGGCTACACCTAACTCTCCAAAATCTAGCTTGTCTAAATCTACCAAGAAGGATCCTTGGAAATCCTGACCTGCCAAGGGTCTGGAGTTTATTCCTAATACAAAAGACAATTGTCTTTCAGGGCAGACAGCAAACCAAGTCCTCTCCCCCTCCTCCACTTTTGTTGCTGTACTTACTATTACTGAGCGGAAGCCTGGTAGAAGATATGCAAGAAATCAGCAAGCATTCAGCCAGAGGTGTGTGTGAGTTAAAAGAAGTAAAAGGTAGACAGCTTCAAGCTTGTCCTCAAGTGTAAGTAGAGTGACTGCCAGAAGCCTCCCTTATCTTGTCCTTTCATGGCAAAAGAAAACAAAGATGCCTTTTGCCTACTTCTCTCAGACTCTCATTCCTATTAGAAAATTTCACATTTAGGGACGGCTTCATCTTACAATCATGGTAGTAACAAGGATGAGAGTAAAGAAAAAAACTTCAATGGGCTTGTGGGAAGTGAAGATGTCTGGTGGGCAGGCTCCCAGAACCAAGCACCACCTCCTGCATCTCAGTCATTGGTCACCTGAGATAGTTCTCACATATATCCTTAATTTCCTAGCCCAAGAACACCATACCAATAGGAAAGACAGTTAAACATTAAATATTTTAAGACCTGGCCAGGCACAGTGACTCACACCTGTAATACCAGAACTTTGGGAGGCTGAGGCGGGCGGATTGCTTGAGCTCAGGAGTTGGAGACCAGCCTGGGCAACATGGCAAAACCCCATCTCCACAAAAAATTAGCTGACCATGGTGGTGGACACTTGTGGTCCCAGCTACTCGGGAGGCTGAGGTAGGAGGATCCTTTGAGTCCAGTGAGCCAAGATCGCACCACTGTACTCCAGCCTGAGAGATAGAAGTAAAACTCTATCTCAAAATATATATATATGTATACATTTTTCAAGACCTTATAATGTAAGTTTTTTGTTCAACTTCCAGACATTCAAATTTCAAATATAGTTTCGAAAATGTTCTATGTCTAACACAATGGCACCAAATGTGAGACTATAAATGTACATACACACAAACACTACAAAAATGACCAGACATCCAATCCAGTGGAATCCAATGGCCATAATAGAAAGATACTGAGGATACTGTAGAGTGGCACAGAAGTATACCCTAAAGGAACATAGCTCAATGGGAGATGTGTTTGAGAATATAGGGGTCAATAAAAGAACTGTATGCCACAAGGATTAGAAATGAGGTGCTGAGAATATCTAGGGTAAAATTAGCAGCTCTGCCTTGGAAGTTTCCTTTATAGTGTAGGAAATGCTGATTCCCAGAGCATGATACAGGTAGAAGCAAATAAATAAAATGGGATTCTGGTAGAGCACTCAGCAGCTCTCTTCTCCTTATTCACTTAAATGTAGAACCAGCCCTACATAATTTATTACTTGAAATTGTGCTCATCTTCAGAATATATTTAGCACATTCTTAATTATTTAAACTATCATCAAAAAAAATGAGTAATTATGTATATGGTTATACATTTTTAATTGCTTATTATAAGAACTAATATAGTGACACATATAATATAGAACTAATATAAGAACATATAGTGACACATATGGGTATTATTTTTAGACCCACAGAACCTACGTCTCTTGTCCTTAAACAAAAAATTTTGAGTGCCAAACCAAATATTAATATTTAGTATACATGATAAACTTTAAGTTCTGTAACTGAATATACTAAATATTAAAAGAATATTTAATATGTAACTGATGTATTTTGACTATACAATTATGTATAACATGAAATTATAACATAATTTACAAAGGGCCAGGCACAGTGGCTTGGGCCTCTAATCCCGACACTTCAGGAGGTTGAGGTGGGAGGATCATTTGAGGCCAGGAGTTCAAGATCAACCTGGGCAACATAGCAACACCCAATCTCTACAAAGTAAAAAAAAAAAAAAAAAAAAAAAAAAATTGTTATTAAAATAATATATAACAGTAGTGAAAAAAATGTCAATCTACTATAAAGAAGCTGTATACTTACCTACTAAAATGGAATAAAAATAATATTTATAGATCTTGGTCTTACCTATATTAAAATCAGTAGGAAATTTTTCAAGGATTCACATTAATAAATCCATCAAAGTCAAATATAAATTATACTCTAACATTCTATTTGCCATGAGTAAAAATTTTGAATTGTATAGCATATTACAGCATTATATCTTCTTTTTTTTTTTGAGACGGAGTCTCGCTCTGTCACCAGGCTGGAGTGCACTGGTGCTATCTTGACTCACTGCAACCTCCGCCTCCCAGCTTAAAGCGGTTCTCCTGTGTCAGCCTCCCAAGTAGCTGGGACTACAGGCACACATCTCCACAGTCAGCTAATTTTTGTATTTTTAGTAGAGATGAGGTTTCAGCATGTTGGCCAGGATGGTCTCGATCTCTTGACCTTGTAATCCACCTGCCTCTGCCTCCCAAAGTGCTGGGATTACAGGTGTGAGCCACTGTGCCCAGCCGCATTATTTCTTAAAAAATAAACACAAGTAGTTCTCTGAAAACTAGAACCAAACTTCTCATTCTGTTATTTTTTACTACTCAGTAGCTGTGTAAAAATATCTTCGACAGCTTTTAAACCTATAAAATATTGTTCAGATTTTCTACTTCAAAAAATGTATGAGATTAATGAAAATATAGACTACCAAGAACTTATAAAATTATTTCACTATTGTCACTTGGATTTCCTGTGAAAGCAAAGGACTGTTTTAAAATTAAGAATTAGGAGGTAAATCTATGATAGTAAGACTTTTATCATGATTTCATTTGTTGCAATGATTTGACCTATATGTTCCATGAATCATTAATTGAGTATTCACTTTATGCAAAATATTTATATTTCAAATAAATCTCTCTGTTGTAAAGAGCAAACAAAAATCTAGTAAAATCAACACCATATTTAATCTTACATATAATATGAAGATGTTTATCATATGAGATATATACTTTATTTAAAAAGGTGACTATAAAAAGATAGAATCAGGAAACGTGGGATTAATGGAATTTTGCAACCAAACTTTCATTTTAAATTATGAAATATTATAATTTTCCTCCAAGTAGAATCAATTTTTTAAAAAAAGGAAATAAAAAGAAAGAAATGAAGTCTTAATGATATGTGATACGGTTTGAATATTTGTTGTCTACTCAAATCACATGCTGAAATGTAATCCCCAATGATGGAGACAGGGCCTGGTGGGAGGTGGAGACACCTCCCACCAGGCCCTGTTTGGGTCATGAGGATGGATCCCTCATGGCTTGGCGCTGCGTGATAGTGAGTTCTCAGAAGATATGGTTGTTTTAAAGTGCGTGACACATCCTCCCAACTCTCTCTTTTGCTCCAGCTCTGGCGATGTGACACACCAACTACTGCTTTGCCTTCCAACATTATTGTAAGCAGCCAAAGTCTTCAATAAATAAATTTGTTGTTTTAAGCCACCTAGTTTGTGGTACTTTGTAAACAGCCCTCACAAATAAGAGTCCCTTTCTCCACCGTATGTAATTAACTCTTGTCCATTTTTAAAGCCATACTTGATGTTGTAATAGGTGACACAGAAGATTCTACATTCATTACTATAATCATGTCTATTTCTTGTTAGCTATCTGCTCCCAGAACTGAACGGATTGCAAACTACATATTTTCAAATTGTTTGATAAGTGAATACAACCAGAAGAAATATATTTTAGATTGTGAACAAATAGAAGACATAAAAATGAGCAAAGAATACATAGGCAAATAACAAAAAATACATAAGGCAAAAACGTACATTTTCTGCAGAAATCTAACTCATTTATCTAATATATTATTTTCAATAGTAATTTATTAAAACACATTTTTATAATGTTCATAAAAGACTTTCTGTAAGACTAAAAAATCACACTAAACTCATACTTTCTACTTTTCAAATATCCAATAAAATTACTTAAATCGTAATTTAAAGAATTGTATTTTTCTCAAATCTACTCTGTATGCTTACATTTTATATATATATATATATATATATATATATATATATATATATATATATTTTTTTTTTTTTTTTTTTTTTTTACTAAATGACACCTAAAATTCCCATTCCTGTGCCATGAAGTATTATCAGAAAAACATTTACAAACATTATCAAAATGTCTGAGACAGAATAGAGGAACAAAATCAAGTCAGGTATAACTTAACATTCTAAGTGTGTCTTTAACCCATTTATGCCTAGTGTTCCATTATCAGAATGCTAAGCTTGTGGGAGTTATTTATATCCTACTGTGCAAGGTCATTGCCAAGATCTGATTTTTCACACACACACACAAAATTGCAACCTCCAGCATAAATGGGTTAAACGCTATATTAATTACTCACTTCTTAATAAGGACCACATATTCTATAAATGAGCTCTCAATACCTGGACATGAGCTGTAGTAAAATGGAAACTTTAAATTCAATAAATATTCATATTATTCAAAGTGCATATGGGAACACCTTAAAACTCACAAGAATCACAAAAATTAATGTCTTTTTACTCCAATTTAAATATCAAGAGGACTTATTGGTAGTTCTCAATATGAATCTAACTCAATTCATTTTTTTTTAGGCAAGAATAAATGTATAGCCAATACCTGTATCTGGCAAGAAAATTTTATAACATCTCAAAAATATATATCTTAGAACACATTAGAAATATTTAGCAGACATGGTGGGATTGGGGGAAGTAGTCTGAAAACAGAGGAATAGAAAAAGCATACCAATTTACCTCAATCTTTTTCCTAAGTGATTAAAGAACTATTCGACAACTCCAAAATCCTTTTTATATGCACACCTGGGAAGAATACCTCCGTAACTTTATTCAGAGTTACAGTGATGTGGTTTTAGACCAGATGTTTAAATGTTACAGTATGTACATTTTCTTCCCCTCTTCTAAGGCAGAAGTAAAGTAAGAGGAATATTTGACTTCACTCCACAAGAGACCTATTTAATAGTTTGGCAGTTATGTAAGTAAAGGTAGCTTGGCTAAGTCAATGTTGACGACATACAGAACGACATGATCCTAATGAGTTGGAAAATATTGGCTCTCATGAGAATAGACCAGATGCTACTGAGCTGAGAAAGCTACTGTATTATTGAATTTCATTTTTATGAGGTAAAATTTATTATTCAACCATTAAGGTATCCCACATGAAATCTTGCATAAAATACTTTAACAGTTACTTTCTGGAAAGTAGATTTTTATTTTAACATTAAGACATAACTTAAATGAGGGATTCGAATGTCCATTTGATCACCTTTAGCACAAATTTTAAAGTCTGTAAGTTATTTCCCTGCAAATACCAGATTAATGGAACTACACTGTCAACAAAATAATGAGCTTCTGAACAAGGAAAAGTGGTAGCAAGTCCTTGTTTTCCAGAGCAAAACCAAAGCCATGTGTGACTTTATATTTAAGCCTCTCGCAAAAAGACAGGGTTAGAATTTCTATGATTTAAGAGCCATCAGAAACACGAATAACAAAAACATATAATTCAATAACCTGATTAATAATACGTATTAGCTCAAATTTTAATCTCTACTTTATCTTTTATATTATTTTAATTACATTTCCAATATTTGCTATAATTTCATTAATATTTCCTAATGAAGTAACACACTTTATCTGATCTCATTTACCAGAGGTAGTTTGGTATTGCAGACATAATAGTAACAGAAAATTCCAAGGCCTGGCTTCAAAAAATGACTTAGTCAGTGAATAGCTGTGGGATGATATTTAAGAAAAACACTAAATTGTTCTAAGCATAAATGTTCCCATCTGTATAAAAGGATATATAACCTGCCAACAACAATATTCCTGGTAAGAAGCCAATGAAATTAATAAATGAGAAATATCAATCTAAAATAGGTGAGCCAACTCAGTCTATCCAAGTAAATTTAATGTTATCCAGTCCTTACATTATACAGCTCACTAGATGAAAAACGCTAAGCAGACAGCTGTAAAGTATGTGAAAAGTAAATGAAAGTATAAAGTTTCATTTTTTTATTATTATTATTCTACTTTAAGTTCTGGGATACATGTGCAGAACATACAGTTTTGTTACAAAGGTATACACATGCCATGGTGTTTACGGCACCCATCAACCCATCATCTACATTAGGCATTTCTCTTAATGCTATCCCTCCCCTAGTCCCCCAACCCCCAACAGACCCCAGTGTGTGATGTTCCCCTCCCTGTGTCCATGTGTTCCCACTGTTCAGCTCCTACTTACGAGTGAGAACATGTGGTGTTTGGTTTTCTGTTCCTGTGCTAATTTGCTGAGAATGATGGTTTCTAGCTCCATCCATCTCCCTGCAAAAACCATGAACTCATCCATTTTTATGGCTGCATAGTATTCCATGGTGTATATGTGCCACATTTTCTTTATCCAGTCTATCATTGATGGGCATTTGGGTTGGTTCCAAGTCTTTGCTATTGTGAATAGTGCCACAATAAACATACAAATGCATGTGTCTTTATGTAGAATGCTTTATAATCCTTTGGGTATATACCCAGTAATGGGATTGCTGGGTCAAATGGTATTTCTGGTTCTAGATCCTTGAGGAATTGCCACACTATCTTCCACAATGGTTAAACTAATTTACACTCCCACCAACAGTGTAAAAGCATTTCTATTTCTCCACATCCTCTCCAGCATCTGTTGTTTCCTGACTTTTTAATGATCGCCATTCTAACTTACATGAGATGGTATCTCACTGTGGTTTTTATTTGCATTTCTCTAATGACTAGGGATGATGAGCATTTTTTCTGTTTCTTGGCCACACAAATGTCTTCTTTTGAGAAGTGTTTGTTCATATCTTTCGCACACTTTTTCATGGTATTTTTTTTTCTTGTAAATGTGTTTAAGTTCCTTGTAGATTCTGAATATTAGACCTTTGTCAGGTGGACAGATTACAAAAATTTTCTCCCATTCTGTGGGCTGCCTGTTCACACTGATGATAGTTTCTTTTGCTGTGCAGAGAAGCTCTTTAGTTTGATTAGATTCCATTTGTCAATTTTGGCTTTTGTTGCCATTCCTTTTGGTGTTTTAGTCACGAAGTTTTTGCCCATGACTATGCCCTGAACGGTATTGCCTAGGTTTTCTTCTAGGGTTTTTGTGGTTTTAGGCCTTACATTTAAGTCTTTAATCCATCTTGAGTTAATTTTTGTATAAGATGTAAGGAAGGGATACAGTTTCAGTTTTCTTCATATGGCTAGTCAGTTTTCCCAAAACCATTTATTAAGCAGAGAATCCTTTCCCCATTGCTAGTTTTTGTTAGGTCTGTCAAAGATCAGATGGTTGTAGATGTGTGGTGTTATTTCTGAGGCCTCTGTTCTGTTCCATTGTTCGATATATCTGTTTTGGTACCAGTACCATGCTGTTTTCATTACTGTAGCCTTTTAGTATATTTTAAAGTCAGGTACTGTGATGCCTACAGCTTTGGTCTTTTTGTTTAGGACTGTCTTGGCTATACAGGCTCTTTTTTGGTTCCATATGAAATTTAAAGTAGTTTTTGCCAATTCTGTGGAGAATGTCAATGGTAACTTGATGGGGATATATTGAATCTATAAATTACTGTGGGCAGTATGGCCATTTTCATGATATTGATTCTTCCTATCCATGAACATGGAAAGATTTTCCATTTGTATGTGTCCTCTCTTATTTCCTTGTGCAATGGTTCGTAGCTCTCCTTGAAGAGGTCCTTCACATCCCTTGTAAGTTGTATCCCTAGGTATTTTATTCTCTTTCTAGCAATTGTGAATGGGAGTTTGCTCATGATTTGGCTGTTTGTCTATTATTGGTGTATAGGAATGCTTGTGATTTCTGCACATCGATTTTGTATCCTGAGACTTTGCTGAAGTTGCTTATCAGCTTAAGGACATTTTGGGCTGAGATGATGGGGTTTTCTAAATATACAGTCATGTCATCTGCAAAGAAAGACAATGTGACTTCCTTTCTTCCCGTCTGAATACCTTTATTTCTTTCTCTTGCCTGATTGCCCAGGCCAGAACTTCCAATACTGTGTTGAAAAGGAGTGCTGAGAGAGGGCATACTTTTCTTGTGCCAGTTTTCAAAGGAAATGCTTCCAGCTTTTGCCCATTCAGTATGATACTGGTTGTGAGTTTGTCATAAGTAGCTCTTATTATTTTGAGATACATTCCATCAATACCTAGTTTATTGAGAGTTTTTAGATTAAAGGGTGTTGAATTTTATTGAAGGCCTTTTCTGCATCTATTGAAATAATCATGTGGTTTTTGTCAATGGTTCTCTTTATGTGATGGATTACGTTTATTGACTTGCATTACATTGAACCAGCCTTGCATCCCAGGAATGAAGCCAACTTGATCATGGTGGATAAGCTTTTTGATGTGCTGCTGGATTTGGTTTGCCAGTATTTTATTGAGGATTTTCACATGGAAGTTCATCAGGAATATCAGCCTGAAATTTTCTTTAATTTTTCTTTTTTTTTTTTTTTTTTTTTGGAGACAGAGTCTCGCTCTGTTACCCAGACTGGAGTGTAACGGTGCGATCTCTGATCACTGCAAGCTCCATCTGCTGGGTTCGCGCTATTCTCCTGCCTCAGCCTCCAGAGTAGCTGGGACTATAGGTGCCTGCCACCATGCCTGGTTAATATTTTGTATTTTTTTTTAGTAGAGACAGGGTTTCACTGTATTAGCCAGGATGGTCTCAGTCTCCTGACCTCATGATCTGCCCGCCTCAGCCTCCCAAAGTGCTGGGATTACAGGCGTGAGCCACTGCGCCCAATTTTTTTTGTTGTGTCTCTGCCAGGTTTTGGTATGAGGATGATGCTGGCCTCATAAAATGAGTTAGGGAGGAGTCCTTATTTTTCTGTTATTCGGAATAGTTTCAGAAGGAATGGTACCAGCTCTTCTTCGTACCTTTGGTAGAATTCAACTGTGAATCCATCTGGTCCTGGGCTTTTTTTGATTGGTAGGCTGTTAATTACTGCCTTAATTTCAGAAATTGTTATTGGTCTATTCAGGGATTTGACTTCTTTCTGGCTTAGTTTTGGGAGGGTGTATGTGTCCAGGAATTTATCCATTTCTTCTAGATATCCCATTGCATTGTCACATCCATTCACAGGTTTATTGACTCCCTCCCCTTGGGAATCTGGAGAACTGAAAATATTTAGTTCTTCATACATTTCTGTGAGCCTAGTGAGGCCTCTTGTAAATAGCTATATTAATGGGGCACAAATGTATACTTTCTTCACTAAGTTCAAACAGCTAGACCTAACCAACGTCTTGAATTTTATTCTTCTCTCATCAATATCTATTCATTATCCTATTTTCTTTCTTGGTTTACTCTTTGAATTTACCTTCACTCTATCATCCTTGTAACTAAAACAACGGATCACCTAGACTCCAATTCTGACTGATGTTATCTCAGTCTCCAAGAACTTTATATCCTAGAACAACTTTCATAGGTAATATCTTCAGATGGATGATTCCAGCAAGTTCTATGTCTAGGACAAGAACAACAGATTAAGCCCACAGACAATAATATATTTGGCATTTGCAAGAACTCTATGAGCAGCTATAAACATATTTTCATCATTTTATAGATGAGAAAATTAACTAAAACTTAATGAAACAAACTGATCTTTATTTAGTCATACATATAGTTATTGAGAAAGTCTTCACACTCCAATTCAGTGATCTTTCCTAAGTGTCAATAGTTGACAAAGTGAAAATAATATGCAACAGAGATAGTAAGACACTAAACCAGTATTTATATGTAACATAAAGATTAATAAAATTCAATGCACAAAATCAAATCCCTAGCAAGCACTAGCATATAACCTTTTTTATTTTAATATACTTTTAATTTGATTTTTGCAAGAGCTGAGGAAGAAGGATTCATCATTGCAGCATTATAAAACATAATTCAACATTCACAGATATTCTCCTAAAGCCTCTTAAACTCATTCACAAAATAGAAATTAGTGACTGATTGAACACTGAAAATTTATCTCTCACTTTTGTGATACAGCATTTATCAAAGAAAAACTTTTCTCACTAAAAGCACTTTGCAGTTTTGATGCTTGAAGTTAAATTTGTTACTGCTTTTGTGGCACATTAGTCCAACATTTACAATGAGAAGACTGAGGCACAAAGTTTCTATTCTAGTCTTTTCAAATTCTTAGTAGTAATCAAGGAAGCTGATTTCAAAACTCGCTAATAAACCATAATTTATAATGAAAGAAATGGTAAAAATAGGAACTCAATTATATACATGCATTTTATAAGAATTATCAAACATCAGTAACAGTTTAACTTCAGGTCAGATACTGTTATTTTGGTGGTAGTAAAAGTGAAACATATACACATTTCTTATTTGCAAACAGGAATGACAGAATAGGCATGGAGAAAACAAAGATAAACAGAGAAAGGAAAAAAATAGTCTAAAATTATAGCATCATAGATAATGTTGGCCAACGGGAATGAAGCTAAAGAGTAAGACCAAAAAGGATTCTGCGATATTAATAAAATGAAAAAAATAAAAGGACTAAAAGTAATGATGATGACAAAGAATCAATATCAGTATCAAAGGGATAAACCATTTCTAAATGATAACAAGGTCCAATGTAAAGAAGATGTACTTGAGGGTAATGAGAAAACTTAGACAAAAGTCACCATCAAAAAAGTCACCATCAAAAAAGTAAACCCACAAAATTACAGGAAACATTTGCAAACCATATCTGATAGGAAACTTTTATCTAAAATATATAAAGAATTCTCACAATTTAAAAGTAAAAGATAAAAGAGGCAGATCTTAAAATAAGCAAAGGATTTGAAAAATTTCTCCATAGAAGAGATATAAATAGCTAATAAATACATGAAAAGATACTCGACATCATTAGCCATGAGGGAAATGAAAAGGAAAGCCATAATGATGCCACTTCACACCTACAATGATGGCTGGAACACAAAAGACAGATAACAATATGATGAGGATGTGGAGAGATTAGAACCATCACACATTGCTAATGGAAAGTACAATGATACAGCTGTTTTGGAAAACAGTCTGGCAGCTCCTCAAAAGGTTACAAATAAAATTACCATATGACCCAGTAATTATATGTATAGGTATATATACACAAACGAAATAAAAGCATACATACACACACACACACACACAAAAAGACCTGTACTTGAAAGTTCAAAGCAACATTATTCACAATAGTCAGAGGTAGAAATAATGCGAAGGTCCATCAACTGATTAATGAATTAACAAAATATGGTACATGGATAAAATGGAATACTATTTGGCAATAAAAAGGAATGAGCACTGACATATGCTATAATATGGGCAAACTTTGAAATAGTATGCTAAGTGGAAAAATGCACTAATATGCAGTCACAAAGAACTGCATTTTATGTAATTCATTTATATGAAGTGTCCACAATAGGCACATCCATACAGACAAAAAGTAGATTAGTATTTGCCTACTGCTGGGAAAATGGGAGGCTCCAGGAGTGATAGCTAAGGAATGCAAGGCTTCATTCAGGGATGCTGGAAATGTTCTAAAATTGATTATGGTAATGGATACACAACTCTGTGAATATATTAAAAGCCACTAAACTACATTCCTGAAAAGGAATAAAGAGTGTGGTACAAAAATTTTATCTAAATAAAACTGTTTTTAAAAACTTAACAGAAGGAAGGGAAAGGAAAAGAAAGAATAAAATATTTCTGACATGGAGGAGGGGAGAATACCTGAAAAAATGGTAGGAATGTGGAAGAGAATGTAATTTTTCTGAAGTACAAGTAGACTGTAATCAGCATAGTGTTAAATTCAAGGAAAAAGACTAATGTCAAAATAAAACTAGTACTCAAAGAGAGGAAAATGTAGGAGAATGTAATCAAACAGAATTGGGTTCCAGATAGAAGAAAAAGCCATACACAGGAAAAAACTGGATATTGTTGGTAGGTAACTATCAATAATATGAATTAAGACAGCAAGTAGGAGTGTAGGCTAGAGGCATGAGATTATGATGAAAGGTGGTGTACAGTCAAACGTAGACTTTAAAAATAATGGTTCTGGGCTGGGTGTGGTGGCTCACGCCTGTAATCCCAGCACTTTGAGAGGCCGAGGTGGGCGGATCACAAGCTCAGGAGATGGAGAGCATCCTGACTAACATGATGAAACTCCATCTCTACTAAAAATACAAAAACTTAGCCGGGCATGGTGGCGGGCACCTGTAGTCCCAGCTACTGGGGAGGAAAATGGCATGAACCCAGGAGATGGAGCTTGCAGTGAGCCAAGTTCGCGCCACTGCACTCCAGCCTGGGTGACAGAGCAAGATTCCATCTCAAAAAATATAATAATAATAATAATAATAATAATAATAATAATAATAATAATAATAGTTCTTCTTTCACACATTATCAGAACCTACGTCTGAGAGATCCAAAAATGTACACAACTTGTATAATCTCTTTATTAATGCGGGAAATGGAAACTAGTTGTAAAGCAAAGGATCACATACTTACACAAAACATATTAAACAAAGCTTAACAGTGCTGAGTACTGTGTAATGAGAGTCCTCAGACGCAAAATAATAAAATGCTAAAATTTTACACCCTATAGACATATACATTTCCTGGATCTTTAGATAGAACTATTTGAAGGCACAATCCTTTAAGCACTCAGTAAGAATATAAAGCATAGAATGAAGTTTTGTTTTGTGGGGGGGCATGGGGAGGAAGACAAGAAAACTGGCCACCTGGAAATCTGGCTTTTTAAAACTGTCTTAGCTGATGGTTTCTCTTTAATCTGTTATAAATTTTGTAGGTATTTCATTTGATAAAAATAAAATTATTTGGCAAAGAAACGTCTTAACATCATTCTAATTTCTTCAACTCCTCACTGCAAAAATTAGTTCCACTAATTTTAGGTTTCTAAATGACAGAACATCAGGTTACAAATAACAATCTGTTGTCACTTGCCTGATGAATTTTTCAATACATATGCCAGCATTCTTTTAAACACAGAATATTTGTAGAAAACGAAATTTCAAATAAAACGCTTTTTCATAGCACAGTCCATTTTATAAATTCAGAAAAGTAAAAATGGAATAGGTTTGGCTAGGAAAAAAAATTATAAAAGCAAATAATTTCATGAGCTTACTAATATGAATGTTCAGGCTATCTAAGCCAATTAACAAAAATAAAAAATTTTAAATTTTAAAAATACATTAATATTGTGAGACAATAAATCAAAAAAAATACTCTGAAGAAAACATCACAGGAAATAGAAATTTAGCAAATAAACAAATAAATGAATTAGACAGTTTCAGACAGTGATAAGTGCTAATGCCAAGGAAGATGTTACTGTAGAGTTAACTTATAGATGGGCTAGCATCAAAAAGGTAAGGTTTTGAATAGTAAATCCATATAAAATAATGGCCACAAGATTGGGAATAACATAGTCTACTTAAATAATCATCAAATTAAAACGTTTTTTGAAGACGAAATTCATATAACATAACCCTCATTTTTTCAAAGTGTGTAATTAAGTGGATTTTACCATATATATTAGGTAGGTGCAAATATAATCATTTTTTTTGCCATTCAAATTAATGGTGATTACTTTTGTATCAACCTAAGGCAAGGTTATGAATCCCATCACAACTATATAATTACAGAATATTTTCACCACCCCAAAAATTAATCTTGGGGAAAATCACAAATATGTGAAAATCAAACAACATGTTCCTAAATTACCAACAGGTAAAGATGAAATCAAAAAGTATTTTGAGACAAATGAAAATGGAAACACAAAATACACAACCTATGAAATGCAGCTGAAGTAGTTCTAAGAAAGAAGATTACAGCAATACATGCATAAATAAAAAAACAAGTATTTCAAATAAATCACCAAACATTATACTTCAAGGAACTAGAAAAAGGTCTAAAGTCAGCAGGAGAAAGAAAATAACAAATATCAAAACAGAAATACACAGAGACTAGGAAAACAATTTTAAAAATAAAAATAAGAGTTGGATTTTTGACAAGATAAACCCTTCAATAGACTAAGAAAAAGGAGCATGCTCAAATAAATAAAATTAAAAATAAAAGCGGAGAGATTACAGCTGATAGAAACAATGGAAATATGTAGACTCATCATAAGTGGCTACTATGAACAATGCTACACCAATGGATTGGATAAGCTAAAAGAAATTAATAAATTCCTAGACACATTTTAACCTATCAAGACTCAATCACGAAAGAATGGAAAATACAAGTAGACCAATAATGAGTAAGAAGAGTGAATCAGTAACAAAAAGTCCCCATCAAAGAAAAGTTCTGGACTGGATGAATTCTACTAGACATTTAAAGAACCACTAACATTGATCACTTCTCAAACTCTTCCAAAAATCTGAAGAGAGAACAATTTCAAACTCATTTTAGAAGGCTAGCATTACCCTCATACCAAAGCCAGAAAAGGGCACTACAAGAAAACAAACTTACAGACCAATATCTCTGGTGAACATAGATGTAAAAATTCTTAACAAAATATTAAAGGAAATTCAACAACACATTAAAATAATCTTTTGCCATGATACAGTGGTATTTATCCACGGGATGCAAGGATGGTTTGACAAATACAACTCAATAAATATGATACACCACATTAACAAAATGAAGGACAAAAGTCATATCATCCCAATAGATGCAGAAAAAGCATTTGACAAAATTCAACAGCCTTTCATGATCAAAACTACTAACAGATTAGGTATAGAAGGAATGTACCTAAACACAATAAAGGACATATAGAACAAGCCCATGGCTAACATCATATGGAAGAGTGAAATGTTGAAATCTTTAAAGATCAGTGAACTGACAAGAATGCTCACTCTCGCTACTTCTTTTCCACACAGTACTGGAAGTCTTATTCAGAAAAACTAACCAAGAGGAAGAAGTAAAAGGTATCGTAATAGAAAAGAAAGAAGTTAAATTGTTTCTACTTGTTGACAATATGATCTTATATGTAAAAATCCCGGCCAGGCATGGTGGCTCACACCTGTAACCCCAGTATTTTAGGAGGACAAGGTGGGTGAATTACTTGAGGTAAGGAGTTCAAGACCACCCTGACCACCCTATTTTTAGTAGAGATGGGTGAAACCCCATCTCTACTAAAAATACAAAAAACTTACCCGGGTGTGGTGACGTGCCTGTAATCCCAGTTACAAACCTAGGAGATGGAGGTTGCAGTGAGCCAAGATCACACCACTGCACTCCAGCCTGGGTGACAGAGGGAGACTCCAACTCAAAAAAAAAAAAAAAAACAAATCCCTAAAAACTCCATCCAAAAACTTTTAGAACTGATAAGTGAATTCAGTAAAGATGTAGGTTACAAAATCAACATGTAAAACTCAGTACCATTTTTATGCATTAACATGTCCAAAACTAAAACTATCCATAAAAGAAGTTAGGAAAACAATCCCATTTATAATAGCAAAAACAAAAATATATAGATATAAATTTAACCAAGGATATGAAAGATCTATATACTGAAAAGTATAACACACTGATTTAAAAAAAAAAAACTAAAAAAATAAAAAATAAATGGAAAGGTGTCCTGTTCTACTGAACTGAGAGGATTAATGTTAAAATGTCCATGTTACCCAAAGCAATCTACAGATTCAATGCAACCCCTACCAAAATTCCAATGTCATTTTTCACAGAAATAATAAAAAAAATCCATAAATTCATATGGAATAAAATACCTCAAAGAACCAAAGCAATCTTAAACAAAAAAGAATAAAGCTGAAAAAATCACACTACCTACTTTATACTAAAAAGCTATAGCAATCAAAACAGCATGGTACTGGCATGAAGACAGACAGACACATCAACCTACAAAACAAGACAGAATCCAAAATAAACTCACACATTTATGGACAATTGATTTTTGATGAAGATGCCAAGAATATACAATGGGGAAAGAACAGATTCTTCAATAAATGCTGCTGGGAAAACTGGATATCTACATGCAGAACAATGAGATTGAATCCTTATCTAACACCATGAGGAAAAACCAATTCAGAAGGGATTAAAGATTTAAATATAAGACCTGAAGCTGTAAATCTACTAGAAGAAACTTACGGACAAATCTTCATTGGTCTGGGCATTGACTATAACCCTGAAAGCACAGGAAATGAAAGCAATAACAGAAAAATGGAACTGCATTAAACAAAAACTTCTGCACAGCAAAAGAAACAATTAACAGAATGAAGGAAGAACATAGAAACTGCGAGAAAAATTTGCAAACCATCCCTCTGATAAAGAGTTGTTATCCAAAATATCTAAGGAACTCAACTCAATAATAAGAAAACAATAAGCAATTTTAAAATGGGCACAGGATCTGAACAGACATTTCTCAAAAGGTGACAAATGGCCGACAGATGACAAATGGTGACAAATGAACAATGCAAATGGCCAACATCTAAATGGTTCATACAAATGACCAACAACTTTATGAAAACATACTCAACATCATTGATTACTACAGAAATGTAAATTAAATTCACAATGAGATATAACCACATACCTGTTAGAATGGCCACTTTCAAAATGATGGAAGATAAGTGTTAGCAAGAATGTGGAGAAAAAGAGAATACCATTGGTGGGAATGAAAATTAGTACAACCTTCACGCCTGTAATCCCAGCACTTTGGGAGGTTGAGGCAGGCGGATCATGAGGTCAAGAGATAGAGACCATCCTGGTGAAACCCCGTCTCTACTAAAATTACAAAAAATTAGCTGGGCGTGTTGGCGCACACCCGTAGTCCCAGCTACTCAGGAGGCTGAGGCAGGAGAATCACTTGTACCTGGGAGGCGGATGTTGCAGTGAGCCGACATCGTGTCACTGCACTCCAGCCTGGCAACAGAGCAAGACTCTGTCTCAAAAAAACAAAAAAAAAAAAAAAAAAAAGAAAAGAAAAAAGAAAATTAGTACAACCATTATGGAAAACGGTATGGAAGTTCCTCAAAAATCTAAAAATATAACTAGCATATGATCCAGCAATCCCACTTCTGGGTATATGTCCAAAGAAAATGAAATCATATTAGACAGATATCTGCACACCCATGTTCACTGTACAATAGCCAAGATATGGAATCAGTATAAGCGTCCATCAAGGGATGAGTGGATAAAGAAAATATGGCATATATCCACAATAGATTACTATTCTGCCTTAAAAAAAGAAGGAAAGTCTGTCGTTTAAGACAACACAGTTGAACCTGGAGGACATTATACTAAGTGAAATAAGCCAGGTACTGCAGAATCTCACTTAAATGTAGTATCTAAAAAAGTCAAAGTCATAGAAGTAGAGAGTAGAATGGTGGTTAGAGTAGAATGGTGGTTACCAAACGTAGGCAGAATGGAGTGTGGGTTGGTATGTAATAAGAAGATGCTGTTCAAAGGGTACAAAGTTTCAGTTAGGAGCAGTAAGTTCAATTCAAAAAGAGGATACAAATATGTATGTCTGTGTGTGTGTTTATACACACAATAAAATTTGCATACCACTTCCAAGGATTCAGAAAACTCTAAGTCCTTTCATAAGCTCCAAGTGAAGAACCTTTAGCCTACTGCAACATTTATCTTGTTATTCTTTATATAATGCTAAAAGCCAGTACCAGAACTACTACAACTTGAGCATCCCTAATTTGAAAACCCCAAATCTGAAATGCTCCAAAATTCAGAACTCTTTGGGCACTGACATGACACAAGTAGAAAATTCCACACCTGACCTCATGTGATTAAGTCACACAAATTATTAAAAATATTGTATAAAATTGCCTTCAGACGATGTGTATAAGATGTAAATGAAATGCAAATGAATTCCATATTTAGACTTGAGTTACATCTCCAGTATATCTCATTATGTAAGGGCAAATATTCCAAATCTGAAAAAAAATCTGAAATTTGAATCACTCTGGTACTAAGCACTTTGGATAAGGGATAATCAACCTGTATTTTACATTAGTTAATGGGTAGGCCAAAAAAGAAAACTCTATTTTGTATGTCAGGTCTGAAATTAAAACCTTCAAAAGCATCATATAAGAACAAAAGTCGCTTTATTTTAACAGATAAATTAAAAATAATGTTACTTTAAGCATAATTACACTTAAATTATAACATTTAAAAACTACTTTCATGTTACTGACAAACATAACATTATTATTTTGAACTGAAACAACTTTAAAAAGCTTCTATAATTTTTTATTTACATGCAAACTGAGTGATAAGAAGATATCTCTTATAGTGACATCAAAGCAGAAATTTGTATTTTTAGTAGTTAATTAACTCATTAAGGGTGTCAGATTAATGCTTTTCAAACACACACACACACAAAATTTGTTTACCAAACTAACCAAGTATTACAAGTAAGAATTTATTTCATTTTACCAGTATAATAAAAACTACTGTACTTATAATTTGGTTATCGTTTCAAACACATACATTGATACCCTCAAAAGTTATCCAAAGGGTAAATTATACAAGAAGCTGGTAAAAAATAATCTTTTGCAATTATGAAACACACGCAGAAATAGGTACAAGGAAATAAAACTGGATGGCTTAACTCATAATCTGGATTTTAAGCATAAACTATAAATATCTACATTCACAGAAACATATTACAATTTAAGTTGACCATGCTAGACATATGATTTTCATAATAAAATATTAGTTGCCTCTAACACAAATTTTCCATATACTTATCAAAAAGATTGTGCTCTTACCTGTACTTAGGAAGACTTCATTTATCAAAGCTTCATTCACTGAGGAAGAGCTGACATTTCCAAGATGAGACCAACTTTGATATATTGCTTGCAAGAGAAGTGTCTGTGCTCTTGTAGCTTGAATTGTGAGATTTGGAAGTTCAAATATACCTTCAGTTATAGCAATCTGAGATCTTTTGGTCCTGCACAAGAAAACAGAAAGAATCACAATAGAGTAAACAGCATTTGTAGACAACAAAATACTAAATGACTTAGGTTGCAAGGGAAGAAAGGGTATACATCCAAAGTATTTTAAAATTTGATTAAACAAAACAGATATGCAATTCTGCTAACTTTAAGTTTCACTATTTCAGGAACTCTGAATAATAAAATATAAAAATACAAACTAGAATGATGTCCATACGCACATATTCACCAACACATATACTGCTCAAGCAATTACTACATAATCAAGACAATCATTCTAAGTAAAAATAAAAATAGTGCTTGCTAACACTTAGAAAGGATTTACTAGCAAATCTGCATTGTTCTAGATTTCTTTTATCTATTAACACGTTGAATCCTGCCATAATAACTCTATGAGGGAGGTACTATCATTATACTAGTTTTTCAAATGGGAAAACCAAGACACACACAGATATATTAAGGTATCAAATGTCATACTACTAAAAAAAGGAAAAATTAGAATTTAAATCCAGGCAACCTGATCCACAGCTCTCTATCCTAATCCTTTCTCTCAGAAGTATTTATGAAGTATTTCCATTATATGCAGACTCTACTTGATAGTAACATGGAAAATCATTTTTAAAATTCCTGCCCTGGAATATCTAATTTGTTGATCCCTTATTCATTTGGTTTTGTCTATGAATAAAGTGAATTATGTAATTAAATTTTCTAAATAACAAAGCCTCAGAGTAAGGAAACATTTCAATGTCTGTGAGCAACAAGTTTATACTGAAGGTTAATTAAGCGTGCAAGATAAAATAGAACAATAAAACAAAAGATAGATACAAAAAAAATCAGGATGCTACTACAGTAGACTGTAACCTGCTCTTTCCTCAACCTCACAAACCCTCCATCATTTGTCATTTTCCCAACTGTAACCACACACAGAGAGTACAGAACATCTCTTGTATATCACCTAAAAAGCTTCTCACCCTACCTCGTATTCTGGCCACTGCTATGGAGACCAATTCAATGCACAGTTTCATTTGCATTGCCTAAAGCCACCATGCACAGCATGAGACACCAGCAAACTACTTTGCAATCATACATGCAGAAGACGGAAATGTAGGAATAAACGCCTCCCTCTCTTCTCCCACTAGCTGATTAGTCTCTGAGGAGTTCCCAGGAAATCGAGGACCAGGAAAGATAAAACACTAAAACAGGCCTGGCGCGGGGGCTCACACCTGTAATCCCAGCACTTTGGCAAGGCAAGGCGGGCGGATCACAAGGTCAGGAGCTTGAGACCAGCCTGACCAACATGGTGAAATCCCGTCTCTACTAAAAATACAAAAATTAGCTGGGCGTGGTGGCGCATGCCTGTAATCCCAGCTACTCAGGAGCCTGAAGCAGGAGAATTGCTTGAACTCAGGAGGCGGAGACTGCAGTAAACCCAGATTGAGATCATGCCACTGCATTCCAGCCTGGGCGACAGAGAGAGACTCCATCTCAAAAAAAAAAAAAAAAAAAGAGAGAGAGAGAGACTAAAATAACTGAACAAAGCTTTAATGGGATGTGGGATGCGATGCGGGACACTATCAAGCAATTTGAAGAAAACTATAAACCCAAATATCCCAGAAGTTCAACAAACCCCAAGCAGAAGAGAATTAAAAACATAGCAAGGCACATTATAACCAAATTGCTGAAAACTAGTGTTAAGGAGAAAAACACATCACATGTAAAGAAACAAAGCTAGAAAATGAAAGCAGACTCCTCATCAGAAATCATGCACAACAGAAGACAACAGAGTAACATGACTGAAATGCAGAAAGAAAAAAGAAAACCGGTCAGCCTAGAATCCAAAATTCAGAAAAAAAATCTTTTAAAAATGTTAGCAAAAGAGCTTTTTTATGACTAAACACTGGGAAGAATTCCTCACCAGCATATCTGTACTATAAAAAATGTTAAAAGAAAATTCTTCAGGCTAAATGAATGTGATACCAGATGGAAATATTTGTGGCTCTACACAAAGAAATGTGAAGAGTGCTAGGAATGGTAAATATATGGGTGAATTTAAAGAAAAAGAAGAAAGAAGAAAAGGAAGAAAGAAAGAAAAGAAAGAAAAGAAAGGAAGGAAGGAAGGAAGGAAGGAAGGAAGGAAGGAAGGAAGGAAGGAAGGAAGGAAGGAAGGAAAGAAGGAAGGAAGGAAGGGGAGGAAACATTCTCATCTTCTAACAAGATTAACTGTTTAAAGCAAAAATCATAACAATATAGTTCAGAGTTTATAACATATGTAAAAGTAGAATGCATAATGCCAATAGCCAAGGACAGGAAGAGGGAAATGGAAGTTCTTACACAATGTATGACACAGAATAACATTATTTGAAGATAGCTGTGATAAGTAAAAGATGTAAACTATAAAACCAAGGACAACTAAAGCCATAAAACTAAAAAGTAAAACTAATAAAGGCAATAGTGGAGACAGAGTGAAATAAGAATGAAATAGAGAGGATGAAATGGAATCAATCTAAATAAAGTTGGGAAAAGAAAAAAAGAAAACAAACAATAGATGGGATAACTAGAAAACAAACAGCAAGATACTAGAACTAAACCCCAAAATATAGTATTATGTTAAGTCTCAAACACTTAAGCATACCAATTCAAGGAAAAGATGCTCAGATTATATTGAAAAAAAAAAAAAAAAGACCAACTATATATCCACTTTAAATATAAAGTAGATAGGTTAAAAATAAAGGGGATAGGAGCATGAAGGAGTAAACGAATGAGCAAAAGAAACACCACATAATTCTAATAAAAAAAGTCATGCATTAATATTAGACAAAGTAACTTTGGAACAAAGACTATTACCATGGATATAGAGAGATTTTTTCATAATGATAACATGGTTAATTAAGTCTGTAGGCACTACAGATGTCCAAAATACATACATTTTTAAAAATACATAACTGAAAACAGGAATAGACAAATCGAAAACCTGAAGATTTCAATGCTCCTCTCAGGGGAATTGATAAAACAAATAGAACGTAAGTAAAGAATTAAAAACAAAAACACTACTATGAATCAATTTGGCCTAACTGACATTTGTAGGACACCCCACCCAACAACAGCAGAATACACATTCACCAAGGCATACTATAAGAACATAAAAGCAAGTCTAAGTAAAATGAAAAAGGCTGAAATCATATACAGTATACGTGCTGATCACAATGGATTTAAACTATAAACTAATACCATAAAATTATGTATAAATCTCCAAATAGCTAGAAGTTCAACAAATAAAATATAACTCAAATTAAGAAGGTGGTAGATAAAATCTCGAAATACAAAAATAACAATTTTGAAAAATTATAAAACAATATAAGAAAAGGATACTGATATCAATAACAGGAAAAAGCAATACAAAATATACATAATCAGTGTTCCTAAAGAAGAAAACAAATAGAAAAGAAACAGTATACAGAAATATTTATCAAAAACATCTTGTCTAAAATAAACACTTAAACTACAAAGGGCACAATGTGTCACAAACAATACTGATTCTGAATGATCATTATCCTAGTAAAGTCACTGAACTTCCAAAAAAGATAAGGAAAAAATTCTATGGGCATTCAAGTAGATAAAGCAATGTGCAGCTATTAAGACTTCCCCAGAATTTCCCAGACTTTCTATTATCCTTCCTACTACAGTCTAGTGTATACATAGTCAATTGATGTGCACAATTCATCTTTAAAAGAATATAAGGGAATTTCAAGCTCTAACCTGATATACCAACATACTAATAGTCTCAAGTCAATGGGCTACCTTTGTAAATTCCAGACATGCTTTAGATTTCTGTCATCTTTCAAGTCAATGAGCTCCTTCTGTAGCCACTGCTATGGTAGGCAAATTCTACTTTGTTAATAAAACTAATATCCTTCAAAGCCAGGATTCAGTTTTTACTCTGTAGTTTCTAGGTCCATAAAGAAATGAGCTGTAATGTCCTTACTACTATTTAGCTACTGAGGTCTCAGATGAGGCCTAGTTGACTTCATTCTTCATGTTGAAGCTGTTCTCTAAAAAACCTATCAGTTGAGTAAATATTTATTAACTGCCTACTCTGTAAGCAGTTATATTCTGGCTATTTAGGAAATATAGCCATTTTAAGATTCCAATGAACAAAACAAAAAAATTAAAATCGTTGTCCTCAGAGAGCTTACATTCTAGAGGGGAGTGGAGGAAGACAAAAATCAATAAACATAAGGAAGTTATAAGAGAAATACTACTAGAAATAGAAAACGTAGTACATAACCAGCCTGGTCAACATGGTGAAACCCCATCTCTATTAAAACACAAAAAATTAGCTGGGCATGGTGGCGAGCGCCTGTAGTCCCAGCTATTCAGATGCTGAGGCAGGAGAATGGCTTGAGCCCAGGAGGCAGAGGTTGCAGTGAGTCGAGATCATGCCACTGGACTCCAGCCTGAGCATCAGAGTAAAACTCCATCTCAAAAGAAAGAAACGAGAGGAGAGGAGAGGAGAGGAGAGGAGAGGAGAGGAGAGGAGAG
>NC_045440.1:101265607-101285940 GCF_002776525.5 Piliocolobus tephrosceles | reverse complement strand
GAAGAGAAGAGAAGAGAAGAGAAGAGAAGAGAAGAGAAGAGAAAAAACGTAGAACATAAGTGGAATGAGATTGCTTCAGAGTGAAAAATTTTGTATATAGTAGGTAGGCTTTATTATAAAGATAGATCTTATTAACTTGACACCTGAGCAGCCTTGAAGGAGGTTTCACATAGTAACTATACCACTGTGTGTGATGTTCCGATTTCTACCTATTCAGGCCATACTTGTTATTTTCTGTTTATTTTTATTTTTTAAAATTACATCCCTTCTGATGGGTAGAAAGTGGTATCTAGTGGTTTTCATTTTCATTTCCCTGATGTCTAACAATGTTGAGCATTTTTTCCTGTGCTTATTGGCCATTTGTATATCTTCTTTGTCAAGTGTCTTTTCAGGTCCTACGTTCAGTTTTAAAATTGGGCTGTGTATCTTGTTCTTGTTGAATTATGAGAGTTTTTTTTTATATTCTGGAAACTAGACCCTTATCAGCTAAATGATTTGCAAATATTTCTCCCATGCTATAACTTGCCTTTTCATTTTCTTGATAATATCTCTTGATTCACAAAAGTTCAAAATTCTAATGAAGTCCAATTTATCTTTTTTATTTTGTGGCTTTTGCTTGCTATAGATAAGCAACTATTGTTTTTTGGCTTAAAGTCTGTTTTGTCGGAAATTAGGATTGCAACCCCTACTTTTTTTCTATTTTCTATTACTTGGTAGATTTTTCTCCAGCCCTTTATTTTGAGTCTGTGGGTGTCATATTGCATGTGAGATGGGTCTCTTGAAGACAGCCTTCCACTGGGACTTGGTTTTTTATCTAGCTTGCCTCTCTGTGCCTTTTAATTGGAGAATTTAGCCCATTTACATTCAAGGTTAGTATTGATATGTGTAGATTTGACCCTGTCATCATTAAGTTACCTGTTTACTAGGGAGACTTGTTTATATGGTTGTTTTATAATATCACTGTTCTGTGTACTTAAGTGTTATTTTATAGTGCCTGGTAATGGTCTTTTCTTTTCATATTTAGTGCTTTTTTTCAGGAGCTTTTCTAAGACAAGTCCGGGAGTTACAAATTCTCTCAGCATTTGCTTGTCTGAAAAGGATCTTCTTTCTCTTTCACTTACGAAGCTTAGTTTGACCAGATAAGAAATTCTCGGTTGGAATTTCTTCTCTTTAAGAATGTTGAATAGTGACCACCAATCTCTTCTGGCATGTGGGATTTCTTCTGAGAGATTCACTTTTGTTCTGATGTGCTTCCTTTTGAAGGTGATTTGACGTTTCTCTCTAGCTGCCTTTAACATATTTTCTTTCATTTCGACCTTGGAAAATCTGATGATTATGTGTCTTAGAGATGATCTTCTTGTGAAGTATATTACTTCACAGAGAGGTTCTCTGCGTTTCCTGAATTGGAATATTGGCTCTAGCTAGATTGGGGAAGTTCTCATGAATCATACACTGAAATATGTTTTCCATGTTGCATCCATTCTCCCCATCTCCTTCAGGGACACCAATGGATCATATATTTAGTCTCTTTACATAATCCTATATTGCTCAGAGGTTTTGTTCATAACTTTTTATTCTTTTTTTCTCTATTAGTGTCTGACTGTCTTATTTCAGAAAGCCAACATTCAAGCTCTCTTTCCTCTGAGTGGTCTATTCTGCTACTAATACTTGTGATTGCATTATGAAATTCTTGTAGTGTGTTTTTCAGCTTTACCAGGTAGTTCTTGTCTACACTAGCTATTTTGTCTGTCAGTGGCTGTATTGTCTTACTGTGATTCTTAGCTTCCTAGGATTGGGTTTCAACATACTCCTGCATCTTGGTGATCTTCGTTTCTAGCCATATTCTGAATTCTATTTCTGTCATTTCAGATCGCTTGAGTTCAGGAGTTCAAGACCAGACTGGGCAACATGGCAAAACCCCATCTCTATTTTTTTTTCCTTTTAATAAGTGAGGGGAAAAAACTAGTAAGTGAGTTCACCAAGGTTGCAAGACACAAGGCAATTACACAAAAAACACTTTAGTAAATGTACACTTACAACGAACAACCCAAAACTGAAATTAAGAAAACAATTCCATTAACAGTACTAAAAAATAAAATAAAATACTTAGGAATAAATTTAACAAAGAAGTGTAAAATTTGCACACTTAAAACTACAAAATATTGCTGCAGGAAATTTTAAAAGACTTACATAAATGGAAAGACATCCCATGTTTATGGATTGGAAAACTTAACATTTTTAAAGTGGCAACACTCTCCAAATTGATCAACAGATTCCATTCAATCCCTATCAAAACCCCAGCTACCTATTTTGAAAAAATGAACAAAGTAAGCCCAAAATTCATATGGAGTTGCAAGGGACCTCAAACAGCAAAAACAATCTTTAAAAAGAAGAACAAAGTTGGAAAACTCACACTTCCCAATTTCAAAACTTACTATAAAGGGACAGTAATTAAAACAGTATCATACTTGCATAAAGATAAAACATGTAGATGAATGCACTAAAATTGACAATGGAAATAAAACCATACATCTATGGTCAACTGATTTTGGAACAACTGGATATGCTCATACAAAAGAATAAATTTAGACTAATACCTCAAGTCATACACAAAAATTCAAAATGGATAAAAGAGGTAAAATTACAATGGTCTTAGAAGTAGGCAGAGTTATAAATTTCCACAATCTTGAGTTAGATAATAGTATCTACAATCCTGATCATATTTGGCTATAAAAGCCAAAGGATTCGAAAGAATGAACCAGAAAATAAATATGCAGTAAATAAAAGATCCCTTGTACCAAACAAGTAAAGTAGTAGAGATCAAAAGAAATAGAAGGATAAACAAATATGACTCAATTCATAAACCTGAATGTTAATTATCCTTATGATTTCCTTTTGCTTTTCCAACATTTAGACCATTTTTAAAGACATTTTCTTTTCTTTCTCATTTTCCTTTGTATTCTATAAGCATTTTAAAATAGTTATTAACTAGGTCTCTCCACTATGTTCTCAAATTTCTGTTTAAATTCCTGAAACACCCCTCGCCCCTGCACCAAAAACCCACATTTTATTAGTGATAAGTAGTAAAGAACACGGACATTTGGAATACCTCCTATAATACAAAAATGTACAATTAATCTATCTTCAGGAACTCTGTTGCAATTCAGAGGTCATACCATGTAGCAAGAGCCATGTTCATATAACTATAGCAGTAAGTATTTATACGGCAAAATTATAGATGGGATTCTTTTTTTTTTACAAGCAGGTCTTTACTATTTCATAATAAATTCAGCTACCGTATATCGTACTCTTTCAAGCCAGATATATCACCTAAAATTTTCCCAAATGGATAACACAGACTTGAATAAAAACTTAAACACATGCAAATTCAGAAAGATTAATATATTGTACATTGTAGTAATGCGCAAGGGTAAGGAAAAATTCTATCCTTCAGATTTATTTTAATATCAAACGAGAAGCTTACTTTGTACAAAAGTTAGAATTCAAAAATAAACACGCCAATTACACACACAGGATATGTCTTTGTGGTTTATTTTTCAGCTGTAACACACAACAAATAAAAATACATTCTATTTATACTTCTGTTAGATACTCCAGTAGTATTTAAACCGACATAAATAAATCTGAAATGATTTAGCAATAGATGGTATCTTATACAATTATCTGTTAATGTAACAATACCAATGAAGAGGGGTTTTTCTCTTTTGCTTTTGTCAATTTTGAAATATTTGTAACCGGTTAACAAATGTAGAAAATAACAAATACTTTAATGTATCTATTACCAATTCATCAAGCCATAACATTATACCATATTCACCTCAAAAAATTTTTTAAAGATCAACAGCTTTTACAACTTTATTTAAACTATTTGTGGGACTCATTAAAATGTCAATAAAAAGTGTATTTTTCCTTGTGATTTATACCACTACATATTTATTAAACTTTACTTAAAACAAAACAGTTCAATATAAATTCATACTAAAAATTTCTAACTTCTGGACTTACCTAATATTTTGAAATATCACTAAATTTCCATTTTAACAGTTAAGCTGTTGAATGTAAAATAATTTCTTTAACACATGCCTATTCCTCATATCCAGAAGTCTTAGTGAACATATGTTCATTTTACAGAATAGGTTTAAAAACTATCAATTCAAACATTACTCTCTAGGGAAAAATAAATCCTAGTGTAACTAGTGGGATAAACAACTCATTAAAACTCAACTTGGACAAACTCCAGGATAAATTAAAGGAAATAGAAAAAGTAGGTCTTGATTGTATAGTAGCAAAGACTAAAAATGAATATGGCCTAATTAACAACTACTTTGAAAGACTTTGCTTGTACCATTTGTTGACAAACTATAACAGAGAGCTGATGAAATTTCAGGACCAAACTGGCATTTCCATTAAAAAAAAAAAAAATCCTTCTTCTAAATTTTAAATAAAAACAATGGAAGTGTGGTTCTTACTACTTGATGCAAAGAAATTAAACAATCCATTCAAGTTCATAGGGATACCATTAAATTTTTGCCATATGTACACTTGAGGAACAGCCATCCATTCTTTTAAAATCAACACACCTCATAGCAATTGGAAGAATATTCTCAGCAACAGCTGGATCTAAAGATTTATATAGAGTCCCAAAATGCAAAGTTTGAACCTACAAATTGGTTCCAAAAATGTATTTTTGTTATTACTCATATCCTGCACAGTAAAATAAGATTAGTTCACTTTTTCCAAAATAAAATTAGTACAATTCTTCACTAACTCAACTTAGAAAGGAAAAGTTTAAAAAGCTAAGAAATGTATATTTCTTTACACAGTGACTACTTAACTTACACATCAGTACTCAATGAAAAGAAAAAAAAGTTTTAAAAGTTTTAAAAAATTAAACAGATAAAATGAAAAATTAATACTATTTACTCCCAACTCCACACTCTATAGGTAACAACTTTTTATGAGTTTATCATACATCCCTGCAGACCTCTGCATACTCATTTCATGCACTCAATTATACATTTATAATTTTAATGAGAATATATACATAGGTGTATGTCTACAGCCTACTTGATATGAGTAAACAATGTATCTTAGAGATCACTAAGGTCTTTACATGAATACAAATGCTTCTACAGTGGTCTTTTTTTTAATACTTTATGTTCTAGGGTACACGTGCACAATGTGCAGGCTTGTTACATATGTATACATATGCCATGTTGGTGTGCTGCACCCATTAACTCATCATTTACATTAGATATATCTCCTAATGCTATCCCTATCACCTCTCCCCACCCCACAACAGGCCCCGGTGTGTGATGTTCCCCTTCCTGTGTCCAAGTGTTCTCATTGTTCAATCCCCACCTATGAGTGAGAACATGCGGTATTTGGTTTTCTGTTCTTGCGATAGTTTGCTGAGGATGATGGTTTCCAGCTACGGTGGTCTTTTTAATGCATACACGATATCACACTGAATTTTCACATTCATCAGCAGTGTATCAGAGTATCTTTTTCAATATCCACTAGCTTTTGTAATTTTTTTTTCTTTTTATCGAAACAGAGTCTTGCTCTGTCGCTGAGGCTGGAGTGCAGTGGCACAATCTCGGCTTACTGCAGCCACCGCCTCCCAGGTTCAAGCGACTATCGTGCCTCAGTCTTGCGAGAAGCTGGGATTACAGGAGTGCACCACTGCATCTGGCTAATTTTTGTATTTTTGGTAGAGACGGGGTTTTGCCATGTTGGTCAGGCTGGTCTCAAACTCCTGACCTGAAGTGATCTACCAGCCTCTGCCTCCCAAGGTGCTGGAATTACACCAAGGTGAGCCACCATGCCTGGCCAGCTTTTGTCATATATTTTTAATTACAATGATTTTAGCATTTGCAAATAAAATACAAATTATATCCTGTTTGTTGAGATATAAATATATGTTAACATTTTTCAAACTTCTGGAACAGTTTTATTTGAATTTAAATATTAGATGAAAAACAGGAAAATACAAGAAGTAAAAGCTGCCTATCACTAAAATAAAAGTGTAATAAATGTCTTATTACCATACATAAAATCCAAAATCTTAAAATGAACTAAGCAAACAAAAATGAATTCTTATAAAACTACCATTCTTATAAAATTAAATTCTTATAAAACCCCATTCTAGTGGAGAATGGACATAATCAAAAAGACAGTCAATAACAAATGTCAGCAAGGTTGTGGACCTCATACATTGTTGGAAGGAATGTAAAATGATATCATATTGCAAAACAGATTGGCAGTTTCTTAAAAAGTTAAACATAAATTTAGTATATAATCCAACAATCCCCCTGTAGGTATCTACCCAAGAGAAATGAAACCATTAAGTTCACACAAAGACTACATGTTCGTGGCAGCACTATTCATAATAGCCTTAAAAGTGTAAGCAACACAAATGTCTATCAACTGGTGAATGGATAAATAAAAAGTGGTCTATCCAAACAACTGAATACTATTTAGCAATAAAAAGAAGTGAAGTACTAATACATGTTACAAGGCAGATGAACCCTGAAATAAAAGAGCACATATTATAGATTCCAGTGACAGAACATGTCTAGAGATGTTTCCTATTTCTAGAGATATAGAAAGTAAATCTACAGTTACTTGAAGTTGGAGTAAGAATTAGGATTAACTGTAACAAAGAGGATCTAATTGGGGTGATATGATTTTGTTGATGAATGCTCAACTTGGTAAATTTATTAAAAATCATTGAATTGCATGCTTAAAAACAGATAATTTTATGGTATGTAAATTATACCTCAATATAGTCATTTTTAAAAAACAAATACTTATAGTTTACTTAAGGATTACCTTTGTTACTTCAATACTACATTTATGAAAAAATATATTTATATATCAGTTACTAAGATTTTCCAACACTCTGAAACTCTGAAACACTATGATTCAAAAGAAAAAATACCCAATTTAAGTCCACATTTATTACACAAGTACTAAGTATTAGATACTACTTGATGCTACCCAATAATACAGTTAAAAAGCCACTCTGTGCTTATTGAGAACTTAATATCTAACATACCACAAGATCTGCATTGTTTATCCAAACATCTGCCACGCAGAGACCAAATGCAAACTACCAGGCTGCATATCTCCCCAATTCCATCTGAGCATTTCAATATGTAAGTTGAATTTTTTACATCTTAAGCCCCACAGTAAAATTTCATACAAAGAAAGGATTCTTTAAAAAAAACCCATTAACCTATATAAACTTCAATATATCGTCAATAGAGCAGCAGCAGGGCATAATGTCTCAAACCTAGTGTCTAAATTCAACAAAAGTACTGATGTTAAATAAGAAGAAAATGGCAACAATATGAACAAAAAGGTGTAAATGTGACATATATCTTTGTATTAAAAACTATGAGTTCATTCTGATACCTCCAATTCAAATACAATACCAAGATGTATTATAGTCTTCCTCTTTTTTTTTTTTCCATGACAGCCTACCATTAAATATAGTCTTCCTCAGTCAGGTGTGGTGGCTTACGCCTGCAATCCCAGCACTTTGGGAGGCTGAGGCAGGCGGATCACCTGAGGTCAGGAGTTCAAGTCTGGCCAACATAATGAACCCGAAACCCAGTCTCTACTAAAAATACAAAAATTAGCCACACATGGGGGTGGGTGCCTGTAATCCTAGCTACTCAGAAGGCTGAGGCAGGGGAATCTCTTGAACCCGGGACAAAGAGGTTGCAGTGAGCTGAGATTGCACCACTGCACTCCAGCCTAAATGACAGAGCAAGACTCCATCTCAAAAAAGAAATAAATAGATAAATAAATATAGACTTTCTCTTTAACATATTTGTAACTCCTTCTCCACAGGTGAAAAACCTGGATACCATTACTCTGAATAAGCCTACTTATTTAGTCAAGCCTAGAATACACAAAAAGTGCTTTAAAAATTGCTTAACTCATATCATTAGTTGCTAACTCGTTCCATTGCAAAAAAGCAGATTTCAATTTTGTTTAAGGTCCTTTTTCCTTTCAGTAAAATCTGCAAACAGTAAAGTATAATATTAACTGTAGAATTTTATGAATCTTGACAAATACTCATACCTGTGTTATAACCCACACCCCAACAAAATACTGAAATCACCATCTCCCCAGAAAATTCCCTGTGTTCTTCCCAATCAATCCTTCCTCCTTCATCCTCCCAAAGGCAATTTAGACTTTTTTCCACTACAGATTTTTGCCTGTTCCAGAAATTCATATAAATAGAAACATACCATACGTTTCTGTTGTGTCCAGTTCCTTTCACTCAGGAAACACAACTGTATATATCAGTAGTTCATTACTTTTTATTGATGAGTGGTATTTTGTTGTTTAAATATACCACAATTTATTTAATCTCCAGGGTTATTTCAGTTTGGGGTTATTTTGAATAAAGCTGTTATGATCATTCTCAATGTGGTTTTAATCTGCAATTCCCTTATGTCTAGCTGTTGGGTTCTTTTTTATGTGTTTGGTGACCCTTCCGTTGTGAAATGTCTGTTCACATCTTTTGCCCATTTTTTAATTGGTTGTCTTTTTTCTTATTAAACTGTAGGATATTTTCATATATTCTGTATACAAGAATTTTTTCAGATGTTTTTGCATATTTTTACTCAGTCTGTTCCTCAGTTTATTTTCTTAACTGCTTTATAGAAGTTTATAAATTTATTAATAGATTATACTTATTATATTAATAACGTGATTAAAAACACAGTTTTCCTTTTTCAGCATGTTAAATAAAATTTTATACAATCTTTGAGAGAAAGGTGTCCCATCAATTTTATAAATGTGTGTTCACTGAAAAAAAGTCAGCAAAAAAAATGCAATAGTAATAATCACAGCTAACACGCATAAAGAACTTGTTATGTGTCAGGCACTATTCAAAGCAGCTCATATTTGTTTAACTCATTTAAGCCTCAAAATAACTCGAAGGTAAGAATTAAGAATTGCTCCTTTTACAAATGAGGAAACTCAGACACAAAGACTTTCTCAGCCACAAGGCTTGGAAGTGGAGGAGCCTATATTTAAATGCAAGGAATCCAGTTCTGAGGCCCATGCTTCTAACCACTATAATACGTAAATCACATGTCACCTATCATCCACATAACACCATCACAAACAATTTAGCAATAGCCCAGCCTTTTTACCTGTGCAAGCATATTTTTTGCTCACATTAATAGACTAATTCTGTATCCTCTGTTCTGTGACCTTTTTTCACTCAATATTTATCATGAAAATCCTTCTATACCAATAAATATATTCTACAACACAATTTTAATGGCTATTCTATATATTACTAACTGGTATGAGTGTAACATAATTTATACAACCTGTTTTTCATTATTGGGTACTTACATTTTTCCATTTTATCATAACTAATTATTGTTCATTTGCTTAATTATGTCTAAGGACAAACTCCTAAAAATTGACATGTCGAGTAAAAGATATTCATGCTTACAGATTTTGATGGATATAGTCAAGCTGCTCAGCAGAAAAGTTGTAAGGCTCTGTCATATTAAATTTCCACCACTGGTGTCACAACCCTAACATTCTGAATATTATATTCATTTAACAGTATACAAAAAAAGATGGCTAATTCTACATTGTTTAAATCTTTATCTACTATTAAGGCTAAAAATTGTTCAGGTTATACCCACTTACGTTGCTTTTATTTGTGAACAGACCACCTCTCCAATTTAACCTCTTATCTATCTCCCTTTACTAAGTTGCAGTCACACTTGACTTCTATCTGTCTTTCAGATGAACCATATCTATTTCTACATCGAGACCTGCACCAGCTATTCCTAACACTTGCAACACAATTTCCCAAAATCTTTGTATGGCTGCCATTGACTGGTCATTTAGGTTGGAGTCAAAAGTCACATCCACTTAAGAGACCTTCCTTGACCATTTTAGACAAATAAACTCCCCAAAACACTCATTTTCTATTCCATTGGCCATAATTTTTCTCATTACTCACCATTATCTAAAATGCATGTATTTGTCTTAATGAAGTGTTGACTGGCTCTACTTCTTCAGAATATCGGTTCCATGGAACAGAGACAAGGTCTATTTTGTTTACCACTGCATTCCCAGCATGTAGAATGATGACTGGAATTATACCATGGATCCAATAAATATTTATAAATGAGTTGTAAGTCTCTGGAGGGAATGGCCTATATACTATACTTGCTCAGTATGAGCCAAAAAGTGGTGCTAGTACTACGGAACATGGAGCCATTAAATAATGGTTAACTGATGTGTGGAAGCAAACAAACAAAACAAAATACAAAAGAAGTAAGATGCCTCTACATTATCTCATCTTCTAGACAAGTTAATTTAAAACAGACAATTCATCTACTTAAAATAAGAACGTGTAACTGCTCAGGAAAAAAGGAGATGAAGTGTGTTTATACAATATATTTTATGTATGTAATTAATAACTTTCAAATATTACCTTGAGAACTCTGACTAGGAAAAGTCACTAAAATTTAGTTTAATTTAAGTAATTAACATCACAGATTTTCACTTTGGCCAAAAATATGTTTTGCATGTATAATGTGAGCTAATAGGAGACAGAACTTGATTGTCAAAAAGTATACAATCTAAAACCTCATAAATCAGAAAACCAAAAAAAAAAAAAATTGAAATTGTTAAAGAAGCAACCAGATGTATACCAATAAATATTTACTCATGTCTACAACAGATGCAAGGTTTTCAAGATAAATGTGCCCCACAGAAAAAGAGATGGTTCTTATGGAGCTTAAAATAAAACGAGTGGGAAAGGCTATTAAATAATCACGCAAAGCAGTGTAAAATCAATTCTATGAAAAGTACAATGAAAAACAAGAACATTGTCTCCTATTTTAAAGCATATTTTACGGGGGTGTGACCTAGTCAGAAAAAGTATCAATTGGACTAGCATCTGGAGTCAATTACAGTTATTTAGGATATAGAATAGTAAAACAATAATAGTGAACGATTTGGTAAAAGGAGAGAAAATTTTTAAAAGCAAGAAAGAGGGGACAGAGAGGAGGATGTTTCAGATGAGTCTAGAAAGCCAAGCAGGGGCCAGACCATAGAGCGCATCAAAGGATATTTTAAAGCTTTTAAATTTTACCATATAAGCCGTAAGAAGCAAAGTATTCTAGCAAAGAGGTCATAATTAGATCTTCCAAAAACAAGCCAAACAAACAAACAAACTTGGCTGCAAATATATGAGTTAGCCAGTGTTTAAGAACACCTGTCTAAATTCTTAAAGTATCAAGAAAGGAAACACAAAGACCAAGTGGTATTCACACTCCAAGGCCTATGACACAAGAGTTTTAACATGATAGGCACCAAAAATTTTTTTTAATGAATAAATGACTCACTAGTCACTTGAAACCTGAACAATGCTAAGTATTAACAGACTCTTCTAAGAAGCTGGCAGCATTTTTTAAGTCATAAGTCGTAATGAAGAATACAAAGTTCTTGTCCAGAACCTGGTATTAATAGCTATTAACCAACATGCTATTAATAGTTCCAACATCAATTAATCAAAAGATATCTAGGCCGGGTGCGGTAGCTCACACCTGTAATCCCTGCACCTTGGGAGGCCAAGGCAGGTGGATCACTTGAGGTCAGGAGTTCAAGACCAGTCTGACCAACATGGGGAAACCCCATCTCTACTAAAAATACAAAAATTAGCCAGGTGTCATAGCACACACCTGTAATCACAGCTACTCAGGAGGCTGAGGCAGGAGAATCGCTTGAACTCAGGAAATGGAGGTTGCAGTGAGCCAAGATTGTGCCACTGCACTCCAGCCTGCGTGACAGAACAAGACTCTGCCTCAAAATATAGAAAAATAAAATAAAATAAAAGATGTCCAACGCAAGCGATTTTATCTCTCTAGGTCTACCGTATCACCTTCCCTAATCCTCCATTTCCACATCTATAAAATAGAAATAAGAATACCTAACCTGTTTATTTCAAAGGTTGGTTGTGAGTATAAAAAAACTTCCTATATGCAGTGAAACTTAGTTAAGTACAAAATGCTATACAAGGGGATTATGATGCTATTAATAGAAATTTTCTTCTGCCACTAACCTACGCACTATCTGATTTTTTTAATATGGGAACCTCCAATGATTATTTGTTCTTACATTTCAAGTTAATATATTAAAAAGAAATTAAATCATCAAACACAGTTAAGAAAAAAATTTAAAGGTAGTCATAAAATGAAAACCTAGGCTAAATTTAATAATTACTAACAAGCCATTTCCCTTTTTAAAAAATACATTAACAACTTAAGAGTTCTTTTGCACTCAAAAAATACTATTGACTTTCACTCTCCCTCACAAAAATAATGAAACACAGATATATTTTTTAAAATGCTGTCACCAGAATAGAATGTTGTCACAGGATAATATTTTCCCACTGCTGCACATAGGCAAAGGCAAATACTGAGGAAAAGTCAATATAATTACTCTGACATAGATATAGGTCATGTAGAAATATTCTCCAATAACCAAAAATCAAATCTGAAGGCAATGAACTAAGAATGAGTTGTAAATGCTCACTTGGACACCACTAAACAATTTTACTAAGTTTAAAACATTAAACTAGGGAATTAAAAATGGATCATATTTGCCTATACAACTTCACACCCAACTGACCATAAAATTCCATGTGGAAAATATCAAATTTTCCAAAATCACAATCAAAGGAAACTTTCTGTTCTCACTGGACCAACACTTTCTTGCTTGTTAACATATGTCAAATGCTCTTTGTGCCCTTTCTAAAAAAATTAAAGGGAAAAAATCTAATATAAAGATGCATACTATTTACCTGTAATTATGCCTTTTATATTCTTTTAATTTCATACACATAGGCCATATTTTAAAAACTGTAAATGTATTTATTTTTTGACTAGCTATTTATTTAAACACATTATCAAATCATAACCAAAAACATAAGGAAAAACAGAAATTGGCAGGACCATTAACATATACAAAGACTGGTCAATCTTTCCAAGAAATTTATTTCAAATAATGCAGTGCCCCTATCATAGGAGGATCCATGTCATAAAAAAAGTCAAAAGCAATCTTGAATAACTGGAACACTTCTGACAGACTGTATAATGTCATTTGTTTTCTGGCACTGCTTTTCCTACTTCTTATCATCTGGCAAAGATCTGTGAGCACTCATCACTTCCTTACTAATACGTCCTTGGTGGCATTTATTTCCAGAATAGAGCACTTTCATCCACACTTAAAATCTGTTCAGGCAGATAGCCTTTCTCCTCAATAATTTTCTTAATGGCGCCTAGGAAACTCATCTGCTGACTAAGATGAGCTTCTTGGTAGCAGAAAGTACTTCTCTTGTTCTCTTGAAATTTTTTAAGCCAAACCTCTTTCTATAATTATCAAACCATCATTTGCTGGCATTAAATTCTTCACCTTTAGATCCTTCATCTCCTTTTTGCTTTAAGTTGTCACATAATGATTTCATTTTCTCTCGAGTCATATTAGAGTCTCCAGTATTCCTTTCTTATAGCAATCCTGCACCCACATAAAAGCTGTATTTTCAATACAAAATAAAAAGATATTTCATAAAAAGTGAAAAGTGTTTGTGCTAGCCAGCATAACTGAAGCAACGGTTTCACAGATTTTCTTTTACTTTTTTTTACAATAGTCCTTATGCTGAATTTATCTTCCTTAAAAGGGCAGGCAACTGAAGCTGCAGAACTCAATCTATGGTACATATCAAGCAATTCAGCTTTGTCTTATAGCGTCATGGCTTTTTTCTGCTTCTTGGAACCACTTCCAGAATCACTTTGTGTGGGTCCTGTGGTGTTATTCAAGGTTAACAGGAGTGGGCACAGTGGCTTACGCCTGTAATCCCAGCACTTTGGGAGGCCAAGGTGGGCAGATCACTTGAGGTCAGGAGTTCAAGACTAGCCTAGCCAACATGGTGAAACCTCGTCCCTACTAAAAATACAAAAATTAGCTGGGTGTGGTGGTGCACGCGCCTGTAATCCCAGCTACTCGGAAGGTTGAGGAACAAGAATCACTTCAGCCCAGGAGGCAGAGGCTGCAGTGAGCCAAGATCATGTCACTGTATTCCAGCCTGGGCAATAGACCGAGACTTTGTCTCAAAAAAAAAAAAAAAAGTTTATAGTATTTTACAGTATTGCACTCAGCCCAATGACAAATATGTGAGAACTGTGACAGATCACTTTTTATTGCAATACACATACTGGAGAGAAGAACTGCTCACATGGAGATGCTCACCATCACACAGCATTTTAAGCAGATATAACACAAAAGCTCACCACAGTAGCAACAAAAGGTGGCTACAGAATTATTACAGTAGTACACTATGTAATACTACAGTTAACTCTATGCAGTTATGATTTAATACTGCATCTTTATCTTTGTTTACACTTCTCTCAGCTCTGAATGGTGCCATGTGTGGTTCCTAAGCATTTGTGTGCATAAGTTTTAACAAATTTTACCTTTTTGGTTTTGGGGTTTGAAACAGACAGGGTTTCGCTCTGTCATTCAAGCTGGAGTGCAATGGCATGATCATGGCTTACTGTAGCCTCAACCTCCCGAGTGCAAGTGATCCTCCCACCTCAGCCTCCTAAGTAGCTGAGACTACAGGCACATGTCACCATGCCTGGTTACCTTTTTATTTTTCTAGAAATGGAATCTGGAACTCTTGGGCTCAAGGAATCCTCCCACCTTGGCCTCCCAAAGTGCTGGAATTGGAGGTGTGAGCCACCACTTCTGGCCAAATTTTAACTTTTTATAATAAATTTGTGTATATTGCATGGTAGTAAATAATATACTAAAATCTACATAAATTGTATGCATTCATAACATACCTAACTTTTTCTTCATTTTTTTGATATTTCTAGGCTAAATGGTTCATCTGTAAATTTTTTCAAATTGTTACAAATCTCAAAAAAAATTTCCAATATAGTTATTGAAAGAAATTGAACCCACACAGTTCAAGCCCATTTTATTCAAGCTGTACATGTTAAAACACCTGATGAGAAATCAAGTTTTTAGAAAAGCTTGCATTAAGTCCTGAATTATCAAATGCACCCTACAACATCATTCAACAATAACTGAAGAATGTTTTCAGAGCTGGTAAATAAAAAATATATTTAATTTATTCAATGGGTTTTTTCACTTATCTGCAGGAATCTATATTTCAATTCCTATCACTGTTTGCTCTACTCCTAATTCGATGGTTTTCAGTTCAAACATGAATCATTAAAAAGTAAAAATGCTGCATTCACTGCAACATAAAAAATAACAATAAATAGAAAAATGTTAAGTAATCCGAAAGTATTATGCTATCAAGAACTATTTAAACACCTCCTTTCAAGCCTCAGTACAGCAAAAAGGATGATTTTATGATTCAATTTTAAAAGACAATCTACATGGAGCAATTTTTCTTTCCTTAAAATTCCCTTAATTAAGAGACTGTTTATTCTCTATTGCCATGAGGGCAAATAACTTGCCTATTTTGTTTATTGATGCATCTCCTGCCAGGACCCTGCAATGTGATCCCACACAGTGGAAGAAAATACTTGCAAATCATATATCTGATAAGGGATTAATTTACAGAACACATAAAGAACTTCTACAACTCAAGGGAAAAAAAACTAATTAAAAAATGAGTGAAGGACTTGAATAGGTATTTCCCCAAACATATACAAATGACCAATAAGCACATGAAAAGATGGTCAATGTCCCTAATCATTAGGAAAATGCAAATTAAAACCACAATGAGATATCACCTCATATTTGTTAGGATAGCTATTATCAAAAAAACAGAAAACAGTAAGTAGTGATGAAAATATGGAGAAATTGGAACCTTTCTGCATCACTGTTGCAGGTGTAAAGTGGTGTGGAAATCAGTATGGCAGCTCTCAAAAACTTAAACACAAAATTACCATATGATACAGCAATCCCACTTCTAGGTATATACTCAAAATAACTGAAAGCAGAGACTCAAACAGATATTTGTACATGCATGTTCACAGCAGCATCATTCACAATAGCTAAAGGGTGAGAGGAATTTGTCAATGGATGAATGGACAAACAAAATGTAGCATATACATAAAATGAATACATAAAATTCCATCTTACAAATGAATGAATAAGGAAGGAAATTCTGACACAAGCTGTGACATGGATTAATCTTGAAAACATTATGCTAAGTGAAATAAGTCAGACACAAATGACAAATATCGAATGATTCCATTTAAGTGAGGCACCTAGAATAGTCAAATTTATAGACAAAGTTGAATGGTAGCACTATTGCACAACAATGTGAAGGTACTTAATGCTACCGAATTTTACATTTAAAAATAGTTACTTTTTGAAATAGTAATAATTATTTTAAGCAAAATGGTACAGTTGATCAAGCCTTGAATCAAGAAAGACAGGAACAAACTGAGGCAATGATATTAATTAACTTTGTGCTCTTAGGCAAGAAATTTGACCTCTCTAGGACTCAGTTTTCCCATCTTTGAAATGAGAAGATTGTAACAGATGTTAATGTTTCTTTTTTGTTCAAAACATTCCATAAAAGCGATGCCAGAACCAAAGCTGAAAAATAAGTCTAACACCAATCAGGTGGAGATAAGAGAATTAACATCCCATTTAAGTCTTAGTAGTTTTAAGGCATTTTAAAAGGAACGTTAATCACAAAAGCAGACTGATGAACACAGGTTTGGAAGGAAGATCTATCTCCAGGTTCATTAAAAACACCCACGTATAGCTTCTTGAGGCCTCAAACTGTGGCATTATTAAGAACAAGGCAGTTGAACAAACAACATTTTAAGCCCTGGAAGGTTACTTATTCTGTTGATAATAAGTACTACTGGCAATTTTTTTTAGACTTGAAGGCCTCAGGATCCATTAAAACTAAAAGAATTTATCCTGGTGTCATCCTGAGCTGGGACAAATGATGCCTTCAGTTTCAGTTCCAGGGAGGCAAAAGGACCAGTATCTGCCTCACCTGTCCTTCGCACACCAGCCACATCAATACCATCAGTCTACTGGCACCAAGTCCCATAACTTCTAATTAACACTGAACTCAAAGATTTCACAGAAGCATTTTCCCCCTACAAATGATCTGTTCAATAACTTTGCTAGTCAAAACCAACATTTGGCACTGTGCTAAGTAAAAACTGGAAACTTAGAAGTCCCTCAATCTTAAAAAGAAACAGTGTTTTCACACATTTCTCTGAGAATGAAAATGCCTCACGATATATATAAGTAATAATTATATCAGAGAAGAAACATTCTTAGGCAGAAATCCAAGTATAAACTTCTCATAGAAGCAAACTTTGATTAAATAAAAGAAAGAAATTTAGAGCTGCCCAATAATGGTTGGCCCAGAAAGTAGCTAACATCCTCGAATAAAATGTTCAAGCAGAAGACAGATGACTATAAATCAAAAGTATGTCATAAAGACTCAGTAACTGGGATAATGTCTAACATTCCACCTAGTGCTAATATCCACAATTTTAAGATCAGAATTACAATAATATCTACATACTATTAACTAATACTAGCAGAGTTCAGCTTTATTAGCTAGCCTATCAATCCTTGGAAATTTACTTTAACTATAGGCAAGAAGCATACTGGCCCTAAAAAAACTGATTAACAAAAGATTATATATGTCCCCTTCACTCCATCAACTAATAAAACAATCAAAGATGTTCAAATCAGACAATCCTCCACGAAAATCTTGTGAGGCTAGTGTGTGACTTTGGACAATTTATTTAACCTCTCTGAAATTTAGAAAGAGTTTATAAGAGAGAATATCATCTTATCTCACAGGACTGTCATGAAAACTTTGTTAAACTAGGTACCTAGGACTGTATAAAATAATACAGTATGCTCTTTCAGATTATATCCATTCCTCAATAGCCTGCTTAAAAATTACCCCTCCATGTTTTCCATGACTTTCTAAGCCAACATACTATTTCTATACTCCAAACTTCCAAATATATTGCATATATTTCTCTACAAATAAAATCACACGTTTGAACCCTCAATTATAGGACAAAGTGAATTTGAGACTATATTTTAGTTAGACTTTAACAAACATGAACATGAAGAAATAGGACTAATGAATATTTGATTAACTGGTTTAACTATTTTTAAGTGTTCACATTAAAACATTTAGATATCATTGCTCATGGACAAGTCTATGGTAGAGTAACTTTCCAAATTCTTCTCCCACTGTATTCAGTGATAGACACATGGATATCTGTCTCATCCATTCATGTCCAATTCTAACAGGATCTCATCTCATCAGCTACCTCTGACCTCCCAGGGAAATTGTCTGCTTTCTTTAAACTTATAGGACATACTGCTTAAGCAGTCTTTTACTGAATTCAAACTGCACTAAAACCAACCAATATCTCAATTTATTAAGGTTTGTCTTTATTTTCAAGTTAGAGTTACTAAAGATTTTTTTTACATTTATTATGAAAATTTCAAGAAACTATTTCAAATCAATATACTTCTATAAAGCATAGCAAAAATACCACTGAAATAACATAGAAGTAGTCTTAACTACAAAAAAGCAAAACACATTGAAAAAATATTGGCATTCTGTGATCTCATGCTTTCAGTATTTAATTGGGATAGTATTTCTAGATGTCTGCAGGCATATTTTAAGTAACATTTGACAGTATTCACAATAACCTCTTTGTATCCTTCAACTAGGCCTTACTTATTTAAATATTGATTTTATATGAAGGCTATAATCATTTTGAAAAATGTGGACTGTTTTAAAGAAATTAAGAATTTTCTATACTAAATTGCACTGCTTGCAATAAAACTATTTCAGTCCTAGAAATGATAAATTAATCAGCACATAACTGACATAATACTTTTCACAAATACCTATTAAAATTGATATCACCATATCAACTGTGACATATCCCAGTTTATTTCTTAATAAATCAGAATATAAAACTTGGCTCAAATGCAACATACCATATATGCCAGTAAAAAGTTAAATCTATATATAACATAATAAATGACATGTGAGAGGTATGGAGGAGTAAGGACAAAATGAAATTTATCATTAGAAATTAAGAATAATAATTTAATAATGGTTTCACTTGATAGAGGAATTGGTACTAAGACTTAACTACAACTTTTAAAAAATTTCTCTGTATCAGCAGGTAAAGTTTCTTGAAAATATGAGCAATGATTTTATAATTTCATTTTAAAAGTTACATATTATTAAAGAAATTTTTAGCAACTGAAGTATTTTAGATAAGAAATTAATGCTAATTTTCTAAAGGTTATGTCATTATTAGTAAAAAACTAATAGAAAAACTATCCTGCAAAAATAAGCTTACTAATTAGAATGAGAACGCAAAAGATATTCTAAATCACATTTTAAATTGGAAAAATGGTTCACTAAAAATTAATTTCCTATCTTTAAACATTATTTTATATATTTAAACAATATATTAAAAGCATTCCTTTAAACTAAAAATTTATAACTGGTAACTACTGGCTTTCTTTCTGTAAATCTCTTTGAATTGAAGGAAATGTGACCTCCAAATATAGCACTCACTTCTGAATGAAAATGGTGAGGGCTACAATCAATGTCTTACAAAATATACCTACTAGACATGTAAATACATTCTAACTCTATGTAATGGGTATACTTTTGTCAGTGGCTAGGAATATATATGGAATTATTATTTAATAGATACATACTTTGGTCGTGAATATTAATTTATAACTTCTTAAAATCTTTATACTCTGTCTTGAAAAACAGGCACTTGGTGGGACGGAGCAAGATGGCCGAATAGGAACAGCTTCAGTCTCCATATCCCAGCGCGAGCGACACAGAAGACCAGTGATTTCTGCATTTTCAACTGAGGTACTGGGGTCATCTCACTCGGGAGTGCCGGACAATCGGTGCTGGTCAGCTGCTGCAGCCCGACCAGCGAGAGCTGAAGCAGGGCGAGGCATCACCTCACCTGGGAAGCACGAGGGGGAAGGGAGTCCCTTTTCCTAACCAGGGGAACTGAGACAGACAACACCTGGAAAATCGGGTAACTCCCACCCCAATACTGCGCTGTAACACCGGCACACCGGAGATTATATCCCACACCTGGCTGGGAGGGTCCCACGCCCACTGAGGCTTCCTCCTTGCTAACACAGCAGTCTGCGGCAATCTAAACGCAAGGCAGCAGCGAGGCTGGGGGAGGGGCGCCCGCCATCGCTGAGGCTTAAGTAGGTAA